>NW_024722227.1:28035310-28115310 GCF_018991925.1 Homarus americanus
CTTTTTTTTTCCCCACTCAGTCTGTGGGTCATTTGACCTGTGCCGGTTATTAATTCCTATAAAAAAAAAAAAGTATTTTTCTTAGACCACAAAGAACTGTAATACTGTACAGTATTGGTAAATGTCTGCAAGAATTGTATTTTATTTTTTCCTTTATACATTTGGCCATGGCCAAGACTGTTCATTTATCAGAGTAATTTACCTTCACTATTTCATTCCATACTGCAGTTGTCGACTTAATTTAATTGTAATATATTATAATAACTTTCAATATGTGTAAGATGATCCTTGTGCTGTCATTAAGTAAATTATTAGAAACAAATTAATTGTTTATGTAACCTTCTGTAGTGTTTTGTTTGGTCAACTATTTGTATATGAGGTGACTGACTGTGTTGATGTTGTAAACCAACACAGACTTGTGGTGTTAAATATTAGACAGACTGTAATGTTGTAAACCAACACAGACTTGTGGTGTTAAATTTCGCCAAAAATAGTGTTTAGTGCAGGTGTGATCCTCTTAGTTACCTGATGATACTACAGTACAGTACAAGTTAACTATACAGGAGGTCCCCAGGTTATGACAGGGTTCCGTTCCTGAGGATGTTGTTATTTGTACAGGGAACACAAGTTATGTACTGTACTTACAGAACAATGCTTAAAATAACACTACTATATCATAGCCTAAGTCCTTATATAAATAACTTAATTTATGAACAAATACAATGACAAAATACAATAAGTCATCAGAGACGTGACCGATGCATGGCGGCTAACAAGCCAATCAGTGGCGAAGAGGATAAAAAAAATAAAATAAAATAAAATACTGGAAATTTAAAATTTAACCTTGTTTATATCAGCAGTGGAGTAATGTGGATTTCTGGTGAATTAATGTGGATTTCTGGTGGATTAATGTTGAATTGAATTAAATTGAAACGGTTATTTAGCCAGAAAAACACAGATACAGAGTGGATAATAATAACATGGCTGAGCCAGTTGAGAACCTGAGCTCTCTTTTAGGCACCTGATATATACTATAGTATACATTTATCTCAAGGAAGTATTATGTAACATTTAGTAACATCTGGAATAGTACAATAGCATGGTGGTAATAACAACATGTTACCACGGTTATCACTTTAATATTTATTAATTTTATTTATGTATTTGTTATTTATTTATTTTTTTATATATACATAAATTACAGTACAGTGGAATTGACAAACATAAGTATAATGGGGGAGCAGTACAGACCTAAACAGACACTCAGTCATCAGAGTCATAACCGGTCTTTTGGTGGACTTGAGCGCCGACATTAACGGCAATCAAGAAGTCCTGTTGTTTACCTTCCTTCAACTTCTGTCTAATCAGCTCTGCTATGGCCTTGTCTGTCCGTCTGTCTAACTTGTCCAGTTGGGGCTGGATGCCGCGCTTCAGGTCGAATGTTATCTTCTTCGGGGCCAAATTGGTGATCTCGACCTGTAATGATTGTTATGTCAATGGTCATTACAACTGTACTGTACTGTAGCTGGGAAGAAAATGTACTCAATACTGTACTGTACTGTAGCTGGGAAGAAAATGTACTCAATAACATGAGACTGTACTGTACTGTAACCGATAATTACAGTACACAGTGATGTTTCTGTTAGCCGGAACAATTGGTACAGAACATTTCCGGGTAACGAGACGACTCTCGAACCGGAAAAATATCCACCATCCCGGAAATTTTCTCAGAATTTTCCGGAAGTGTTCCCAAAGCCGGAATTTTATGGAAAATTCCGGCTTTGAAATGAACGATTTTCCTTGACAATTTAAATTCCGGCTATTGGAGAGTTCTGGGTAACGGAGATATTGCTGCATTACCACTTCACATCTGGAGCATACACCATCACATGGGTCAAATACCACATTTAATTCACCAAGTATAAAATTGATATTGATATTGAAAAAGTTTATTTAGCCAGAAAAACACAAAGTTGTTGATGATGACGATACTATGATGTCTGAACTACCGGTATGTTGAAGGCATCTGGGAGTAGTATAAGCTTATCATGATATATTTTCATAAAGCTACAAGGTCTTTATCTTCCACTATATTACTGAATCAAATGAGAACTGTATAGAAACTACTATGTGAAATAATGTAAGGGAAAAAACGACCACTAACTATATGTATGTGAAATAATGTAAGGGAAAAAAACACCACACCACAAACCTCAAAATTAATTAATGTAAGGGAAAAAATTACCATAAACTACATCTGTGTGAAATAATGTAAAGGATAATACTGCCACAGCTCAAAGATGAATCAATGTAAGGGAAAAAACGACCAAAAACTACCCCAAACTATATGTGAAATAATATAAGGGAAAAAACTACCTCAAACTAAAAAACGAATCAATGTAAGGGAAAAAACTAACGTGAACTTCTTCCTTAGCCTTTTCCCCGTCGTCTATCTGAGGCTGGACCAGGGCTCCCACATAATCTGGGACCACCAAAGGTAAAACTGATTCTTCTAGTTTCTCAGCCTGTGGTTTGTAGTTCCTGTTGGATGAGAGACATTCATTCATAAACACTGAGAAACAAATCATAGAAATCTTATTTACACACCGTTTGAGATAGTTACTGAGGGTAATTCCTGGAATCCGAGCTAAAGGCATACTCTAGAGGTAGTGCCTGCCCGTATAAACCTAACTAACCCAACAAGACCAAAAAAAATAAAAATGAAGCTATAGAACCAAATTTTATAACTCACATACAAGACTTCACTAACCTAACCTAACACTACCATAACCTAACCTAACACAAACATAACCTAACTTAACCTAAACTAACACTAACAACCTCACCGGGACCCCAAGAGCTATAATAACCCAAGATCGCATTGGTCAGCCTGCACAAGAATATAAATAACTGTTAGAGTATTTCTTACTCTAGGTCAGAGTCAGGGTCAGGGTCTGTAAGGGGAGCCTGGAGACACAAAAACATGTAACAGCGGCACCACTGTGGTAAAGTCGCGTGACGTCATCTCAGAGGTCTGTCTTGGCAACAGGCGCACTGGAGCTTTAAATTGGCAATTAGAGCAAATTGAGGTTCATTTCCTTTATTTTCAGACCAAATGGGACCTATTAAGCAGAAAATTTCCACTTCTGCCTGACCAGGGGTGACATGTAGGATTCCAGCATCTGACCACGGATGGTTAAGGAACCGTGGGGCTTAAGGGGGCCTTGGGTCTTTTTTTCGGGATTACCGGGCTGGGTCAAATGACCCACAGAGCCTGGGGCGAGAAAAAAAAAAAACGAAAAAAATTGTAAATATGGAAAAAAGTTATACTGTATTAATCTACACCAGCGAAGATGCGGGAAAACCAGCTTTTTAGTGAGACAGATTGTAAGAGCATGCAGAAGAAGGCAAAGCATTCCACAGTTTGGCTGTGTGAGGAAAGAAGGAGGTACTATAAGGTTATTCTCGTGGACTGACATCCAGAAGCGGTGGGCACAGCGAGCAGAATTGTTTTCTGAACCCACGGCCTTGCGGTACACAGGATGCCAAATCACGAACATTGCCCGTTAAAGTACCTGTAAAGAGAGAACAGAGTGAAGCAACATTGGGAAGAGAAAGGAAGAGAAATTGTCGACTAAAGGAGAGAGTTAATAATAAGATGAAATTTGATTCCACCCTATCTAATAGTTGGACAGAAGAAGAGCCACCCCAGATATGAGAGCAGTACTCCAAGTTAGGACGAATGAATCCCTATATACTTGGAGCAACTGCTCAAGAGTGAATAGCTTCGGCATCTGTACAGCAACTCGGGAGGCAGCTTTAGTTATACTAAGGATGTGTGATTTCCAGAAGCATATTGGAGGAAATGGTGAGGCCTAACATATTTATTTCAGAATTTGGGGGGATAGCGTCCTGAAATGTAATTGGTGGGAGATCGTCTACACAAGTGTAATTGGTAAATATTGAGTTTTACTATTGAACTTAACCAAGTTTGTATCTCCCCATTCAGAGATGCTGCACAGATCCGTGTTGATAGAAGTAATGATATCAGTTCAAGAAACAGATCTAGTTTGAGAGTTAGGAGGAAGGGAAAATGTGAGGAAGAGTGAAGAGTAGAATCATCAGTGTAGAATGGATAGTATTAGTTGAAGAGTGAAGTAAATCATTGATAAAAAGAAGGAAGAGAGTTGGTGAAAGAACAGAACCCTGTGGGACACCACTATTGGTAGAGGAAGAATCGATCCTCGACAACAACTGCCATGGATCGGTTCTCAAGGAAGCTAGAGATGAAAACAAAGTGGAGGAGGGAAACCGCAGGAGGTTTAAGCAAAGACTTGTGCCATACCCTGTCAAATGATTTGGAGATGTCGAGGGTCATGACAAAAGTGGAGTCAGGGACCAGAATGAGTCGTGGGTTCCTCAGTTATCTAAAGTTTCCATATTTTTTTAGAATAAAATAAAACAATAAACTTCCAATAATCTACATCAGACCCAACACTTTATGGCTCCACGCTGTAACTGATTAAAAATGTCTGGCACCTCACCACCCACGATGAATACTGAACGCTAATTGGTTCAGTCAAAAGCGAGTTTATTAGATTTGATTAGCTGCCATCCGCCTAGATTTGATTAGCTGCCATCCGCTCTAGATTTGATTAGCTGCCATCGCTCTAGATTTGATTAGCTGCCGTCCCCGCTCTAGATTTGATTGGCTGCCGTCACACTCTAGATTTGATTGGCTGCCGTCCCCTGGCTAGCATGCAGTACACTACGGTACAAAATTACGGTACTGTACGGTTATGAGGGTACAGGTGTGTTTCAGCCTTGAGGTCAGGTGAAGCAGTGGTCAGGTCCGGCCACACTCAGTGAGCCAGTGAAACACACAAAATTACATTGCCCCATGGTGGATGCATATGCCAGCTGACACACACACACACACACAAACACAAACACACACACACACACACACTTAGGTCACTTGGGACACCCACGAGAGCTGAGGGACCATCTACAACGCTATTCTCCCCAAACTAACGTTATGCGTCCCACCAGCCTGGTCGTCTTCTCTCAACTCCACCCAACAACGCCAGCTAGAGAAGGTACAGAAAAGGGCCTGCAGAATCATGCTCGGCGCAGAATATGGCCATCAACGCTCTCTCACCCTCCAAATGCCATCCTCAGTGACCTCCACCACCAAGCACTAGCAAGGTTTGGCAGTGGACTACTGCACCACCCTCGTGATACCTCCTCCACCGGCGATCCCCCCCCACCTCGCGCAGTCCGCCACTACAACAAATTCAGCCCATAAGAGCCCGCACCGATAGATATAAGAACAGCACCATCCCATCTATTGTTAAAATAATAAACAACTCCTGATTTATGTACTGTACAGCCCTGTAAATGTATTCAGCATATTATATCATTATGTCTAAATCACATGTAAGTCTGTATATTTTCAGCCACCGGCTGCAACTCTATTAATAAACCGTTTATTATTATTATTATTATTACACACACACACACTCTGAGTCTTTGTGGCCAGGGACAGAAAATTAAGTAAAATGTATAATATAGCTTCAATATGTTAGAAAATTCAATATTATTATGTTAAAAATAAAATATTTAAGTTAATAATATAATTATTCTTGTTTTGTTACACCTTAAATTGAGCTACATTTTTATTTTATTTATTTATTTTTTGGGGGATGACAGAATCGGGTACAAAATAACGGTAGGGTATTTTTCCTTTGGTACAAATTACGATAAATCAATCGTACCGTACTGCACACTCCACATGTGTGGGAGGCCGGTGTAATAACATGAGCAGAGAAAACACAGTTCTATTGATTAAGTGAAGTGAATTATGGGTTTTATGCTGGCTGTAAACTGTATCATTACTAACTAACCTATCCTAACACTATCCTACTCTAACCCTAACACTAACCTACCACTATCCTATCTAACACTAACTTCTACTATCCTATCCTAACCTAACACTAACCCTAACACTATCCTATCCTATCTTCTAACCTAACTCTATCCTAACCTAACACTATCCTAACCTAACCCAACTTCACCGTCTTGGTGATTTGCCGTTGTTTTGAGCAAAATTAAAACCCGTAAATTTTGACTTAAATAAAATCGAAATAAAAACAAATATATATAAACCTCCGATGAAAACAACAAATACAGATTATTCTTATTAATTTAATATAACGGTATTATCGTTTTGGTCATGCAGCGACTTTTAAGGTTAGGTTAGGTTAAGTTAGGCTAGGCTAGACTAGGTTAGGTTAGGTTAGGAATTGGAGTTAGGCTAAACAGGTTAGGTGGTGCAAGCTAGGTTAGGTTAGGCACTAGGTTAGTTAGCTAGGCTAGGTTGGGTTAGGTTAGGCTACAGGCTGGGCTAGGCTAGCTAGGCTTAGGTTAGGTAGCTAGGCTAGGCTAGGTTAGGTTAGGCTAGGCTAGGTTGGGTTTTGACATATATAAATACAATAGTTGTGTTGTTCGTCACCAGCTCCTATTAAGCCACTAATAATATAATAAATAGTAAATAGCTAATAGACAGAGACCTGAAGAGTACTTGTGGAGGAGGTAAGTCTTCCCCCTCCTCCTTCTTTCCTCCTCTTCCTCTCCTCCTCGTCTCCTCTTCTTCAGTGCCAATAGCTTCTCTCTTCTCTTCACTGCTGTATCTTCTAGTGTCCCAACTCTCTCCTCGTCCCGTTGACCCATTGCTAGTTCTCTCTGGCTATTAACTACCACAGGAGGTTCAACAGCCTCCTCCCCTCCCTGCTGGTCAACTAAACAACACCATATAATACCTTAATTTATCTCTATTTTATGAATTTATTGAGTTAATTTATTAATTTTTAGGTTAAATTAATAGGAATTTTATCTTGATTTAATAGGAATTTATATTTGATTTTTATAATGTTTGTTGCTATTAGTCAGACATACCAACAGTAATTAAACTCATTATTTAGTCTTATTTGGATTTTTTCTTTATAAAATAATTCAATATATTTATTTTAAAGTTATAAATTAAATAATGTTTTATATTTATTTTATTTTATATTTATTAGTAAAAATAATTTGTTTTTAAATAAATAATATAATCGGTAATGTTGGTCAACCTGTCTCACTAACAACAAGAGGATGACTCAACTACTAAATTGTGTCTCTGTGGGTCGTTAACGATGTATTTAAGTGTTAACTACTATTAATAATGAAATATGATGTGAGGTCTTGTGTGTAGTGATGATACCTAATGAACTTCTCGTCTTTGATTTATGTGAGAGAACTATAATTACTTTTTCCCCTATGTTAGATATTTCGTTGTAGTTATTGTTATTTTATGGTGATTGGGTAGTTTATTAGTAGTTTAGATTAGTTTTATGCCTTAACTACTTCTTGTTAGGTGTTTCACTGTGAATTATTAGTATTTTATTCAGTAAAGTTCTCGTTTTGGGTCCTGTCTTATTTATTTATTTCGTAATTTTTTTATTTGTTTATTGGAATCAGTAGTTTAGGTAATTCTAAGACGTTTTTCTTCTATGGTATTTTGTCCAATTATGATTCATTTAAGAAAATTTAAAAAAATCTAATATCTTTGGGTATTTTTTTCCAGTGTTTTTTGAGGTTGAATTATGTTTTTTCTGATGTTTTTTGAACGAATCTGACCCTTATTTCTACCGTTAATCCTCCAAACCTAACCTATTCAAACCTAACGTCACTTAAGCTGTCCAACTGTTAAATTAGATTGGTTAGATTCAGTTAGGTTAGGTTTGGTTAGATCAGGTCGGGTCAGGTCAAGTTAGGTCAGGTCAGGTCAGGTTAAATGATGACTATTGATGTGTTGGTTAGGTTAGGTCTGTTTCCTTATTGTCAAATTAATTGTAAAAATTTATAGTCATACAATAACATAATATTTGTGTACGTATAAGACAAGAAATAATTAATGTTTTGTGGTAAAATATCCTACAATGTATAGCTAAGGTGTGATTATTTATGTATTTTGTAGAATATATTGTTGTTGAATTAAACTACAGCTCGATAATATTTTCCATAGAGAAAATGAAGAAATTTAAGAGGGTGTTTGGTTCTGTGGTCAACCTAAGCGGTGGTAGTGGCCAGAGCGATGACCACCCCTCAGGTTCACCAAGGTCCGTCACTCTCGGCAACACATAAAACATCTCTGGGTCGCTTCTTGAGTCGGGGTAAGTCGGGTCAAACTAGCCACCATATGCTTACTGTACTATAATGCTGTGCTGTGCTGTACTGTACTGTGCTTCTCTGTGCTGTGCTGTGCTGTGTCTGTGCTGTGTAAGCAGGGTCACAAACTAGCCACCATATGCTTACTGTACTATACTGTGCTGTGCTGTGCTGTAAGCCGGGGTCACAAACTAGCCACCATATGCTTACTGTACTATACTGTGCTGTACTATACTGTGCTGTTCTGTGCTGTGCTGTAGAGTCAGTTAATACAGTTACCACTATAATGTTCAATTTGTGGACTGTACTATGAGCAGTAAGTAACAGAGAACAGTTTGTGTAATGACTGTGGACAGAACGTACAGTCAACCCTCTATTACTTAATCACGATAACTTGGCACCTATGGGGTTCTGGCCTTGCTGAGTTATCCCTAAGTTCTCATTTATCGGGACACTTTCTCCCTCCTACAAAAATACATTAAAAATTATCGACCCATATATGTGTTCATGTAGCACTGTAGGTGACACGGAGGCATGATAGTTATCAAATGCTGAGTTATCAAATGCTGAGTTATCAAATTCTGAGTTATCAAATTCTGAGTTATCAAATGCTGAGTTATCAAATGCTGAGTTATCAAATGTGTTAGTTTTTTTGGTTTGGTAGTTATCAAATGCTGAGTTATCGATGGTTTACTATACTACTGTACTGTTTCATATCATTGTTTAAAGAACTGCATAACATCTTAATTAATATTAATGATAAAAAAAATCGGAATTTCCAGCATTTATTCTCCCTTTTTATCTACAAATTGAAGGAATTTAGTTTGTTTTTTAAATTTGTGTAAAAAAAAATTACAATTCACGTAACTTCTACTTTAACCCTTTGAGGACGATATTTGAACCCTTTGAAAATGATGGTTTAACCCTTTGATGACAATGAATATAACTTTAACCCTTTGAGGACAATGTTTTAACCCTTTAAAGATAATTATTTAACTCCCCAGAACTCAAAAGGGGTTAAAAACATCACTCCAAACATTACGAATATTTTTAAAACATATATTCCACGATATTAAAACAAATAAAAACAATATAATTTATCTCTCGTCTCTCAGGGTGAGAGGCTCCTACTACAGCTATGAGACTCAGTCCTTAGACTCATTTAACAGCGGCCTCTCTACCACCACCACCACCACCACCCAGGTTGACCCTCACAGTAAACAAGATAAGAACTTTACTAAACTACACAAGTGGGGCTTCCTAGGTGACACTATCAAGCTTAGAAAGTTTATAAAGAAGGTAAAGCTTATTGTTTATCCTAGGTGACACTATCAAGCTTAGAAAGTTTATAAAGAAGGTAAAGTTTATTGTTTCTTCCTGCTGTGATGGATAGATAATGGATAGATTGATAGATGATGGATAGATCGATAATGAAATATATAATTTATTTAATTTATTTATAGTATAATGTTTAGTGTAACTTAACCACATGAGGAAAATGATGTTTACTGTAGTAACATCTTAAATAATGTTTTATACTATACAGACAACATCAATAAACATCTCACTGTGTTTACCAGGTGCCCGTCGATGCTCAAGACAGCGAGGGAAAGACAGCTTTACACCTTTGCAGCTGCACAGGGTCACGGGGAAGCTGTGCTGTTCCTCTTAGGCAGCAAATGTAACGTAGAGATGAAAGATAATGCTGGAATGACACCTTTCCTGAGAGCCATGAAGATCCCAGGTTCATATAGTTCAGATGCTGCTACAGAGACGGGTATGTACTGTACTGTGTGTGTGTTGTACTGTACTGTGTGTTGTACAATTGTCAACATAAAGTACTAATACACACTGTTCTGTACTGTACTGTGTGTTGTACAATTGTCATAAGTGCTTTACTCATACACACTGTGGAAGTAAAACATGTCTTTAATTACAGGGTGTATAAAATAATGTATACTGTACATAGGTTTTAGTGACCATTGCTTGTGTATAGGACATGAGTTGAAGTGTTTTAGTGACCATTGCTTGTGTATAGGACATGAGTTGAAGTGTTTTAGTGACCATTGCTTGTGTATAGGACATGAGTTGAAGTGATGTGAGATGATCTTTATTTGTTATCTTGTTTATAACTTTTAAATTAATTATTAATAACTCAGAGATGATCTTTATTTGTTATCTTGTTTATAACTTTTAAAATAAGTATTAATAATTGTCTCTTATTTCAGGTTGACAGTAAAGTGGCGGACCATCACAAGAACAACTCCTGCCACCTGGCCGCCAGAACCGGGGCGACTGAACTCTTGGTGCTGCTACTCGACTGGCGGGGACTCACCCCCAACTCCTCGCCGCTGTCCCCTGCAGTCGTGTTCCGAGAACCAAGATGAGGCTGTCGAGGCCCTGCTGAGACAGGGCCCGGCGTTAACGTGGCGGACAAGGAGGGCGTCACTCCCCTCATGGTAGCGGCCAAGATGGGTAACGTCCCTCTGGTCGAGTCCCTCCTCGACAACGGGGCCAGCGTGTCCCCCGTCGACGCCAGTAAGTGGTCGGCCGATTACGCTTCGTTTACCAATCACAATCAGCTCCATCGACGCCTCAAGATGCTGATGGATGGAGACGGAGGTTCGGGTTTGGTTCCCGAGGGTCTGATAAACGTGAGCGACGACGGGAGCGAACTGGGCCTAGGACCCTCAAGACGCACCTCAGAGGACAGACATAGCGAAGGACCCGTAGGACTCACCTCGGAGGACAGACACAGCGAAGGGCCCTCAGGACGCACCCCAAAGGACAAACATAGTGAAGGACCCTTAGGACTCACCTCAGAGGACAGACACAGCAGCTACGGGGGAGATAATTCGTGGAGCGACAGCAGCAGCGACGTCGACTCCATCAAAGAAAAACCCAAACTCAACCTGACTAAATTCTTGCCGTCGTCTGATGAGTCGGCAGGTAACTTGTTCGCCTCAGAGCCCTCTGGTGGCGTAGTAGGGCCTCCCAAGCCAGCGTTTATATACCAGTTCTTCAGTGAACTAATAGATGGTGATGGAAGAGATGAACATAGTGAACAAGATCGAGAAGAAGATCAAGAAGAAGAACAAGATCGAGAAAAAGAACAAGATCGAGGTAATAGTTTAAAAGCAGATGACTCCTGGAAATCATCATCAGAAGAAGAAGAACCAAAGTTAAAGTCATCTGGTCTGTTCAGAGATGAATTGAATCCTGGGAAAGAAGTAGACAGAGGTAAGGGAAGCCTGGGTGATGTTGTTTCTCAGTCAAGGATAACTAAACAGAAGGGAAGCCTGGGTGATGTTGTTTCTCAGTCTAGGATAACTAAACAGAAGGGAAGCCTGGGTGATGTTGTTTCTCAGTCTAGGATAACTAGAGAGGACATGCTAGCTGAACTAGGACTCAGTAATATAGAGTATCATTCATCATCAGAAGGCAGACATTTCCTTTAAAGATGAAGAGGAACCGGACTTACCTCTCGAGGGAACTCCCAAGAGAGTTACCATCAGTCGTAAGAGTTCCTTGACCCCAGGAGGAGGGAACAATAGTCCCGGTGAAGTATCTCCGTCTAGCATCTCCACGTTCCGGTCGGGATATTTGACATCTCCGAAGAGTACGGGAAAGGAATCTCCTACTAGACTAATTCACGGAGACTCGGGAGAAAATGATGCTTCTCCGAGTAATTTACCCCAAAGTTCTGCGTTGGGACGTAGGAGAAGTTCGGTGTTTAAAGAGTCCCCACGGAGATCTCCGCCCAAGAGGAGGTCTCCGAGGAAAACCAGGTCTCACCTCCACAGATCAAATAACCCGACAGCGACAGCGAGGAATGTATCTCTTCGCGACGACCACACAGGAGGAAGAGTAGTACGCCTGTTAAGAGTAAACGATCTACAGGGAGTAATGTCTTAGACCAGGCTGATTGGGACAGTGAGGAAGGGAGAAAGAATAAGGAATCAGATGAAGACAGTAATAGGGTAGAAAAAGCGATAATTTCACCTAAAGGAAAACAAGACAATAAAGAAGAATTAGAAGATAAGACCCAATTAGAAAGAGGTGATTGGGACAGTGAGGAAGAAAGTAAGAATAAAGAATCAGATAAAGAGAGTAATAGGGTAGATAAAGTAATAATTTCACCTAAAGTAAAACAAGAAAATAAAGAAGAATTGGAAGATAAGATCCAATTAGAAGGTGAAAATTGTAGTATTGGTGGGAATAAATCGTCACTCCTGGTTCCTTGCACCACTACTGGCGAATCTCGCACCGATACATTATCGACGGTCGTTGGTACTCTAGGTCGGGTGGGCACGATGCATGAGATTGAAGAGATGTGGGAATCTAATGCAAGTATAATAGCTAAAAAGAAATCCTCTGGTTCTACTACTAGCAGCAGCATCCAGAACTCAGATGATTCACCAAAAGATGACTCAAAGTATTTTCCTGACCCGACTGGTACTGCTGATCCAAATACTGTAATGGAAGTTATGAATAGAGAAAGTCAACATGATAACAGTAGCATAGGAAGAGATACAGATGATAATAATGATGATGAATTAAGAAATACAGATAAACAGAAGAATGATTGCAGAGATGAAGTCGATAATGTCTTGGAAACAGAGGTCGCCATCGGACGTGGTTGTAGCTATGACGACTTTTCCTCCGGAGTCGACGATTTACTAGATTCAAAACCAGTCCTTGTCTCGCCTGCCAAGCTATCACCCAAGACAGTCCCAACTTCCTTACGATTATTAACCGGAATGAAAGATCAATCGCTGGCAGTCGAAGAAAAATTACCACAATCTGAAGACTCAATATCTTATGGAAACGGCAAGAAACTTTTAATCCTGCCAAGAGAAGATTCAGAGGCAATTAATGTTGGGAAAAACTTGTCGATATTCACAAAATCTACAGAGAAGATTAAGTTAGAAGCCAATAAAAAGCAAATGTTATACAGGGAGAGTGAAAGCAGACACACCCCAGCAGACAAGAGTGAAGGCAGACACACCCCACCAGACAAGAAGAATGAACCCAGACAAACCCCACCAGACAACAAGAATGAACCCAGACACACCCCACCAGACAAGAAGAATGAACCCAGACACTCCCACCAGACAAGAAGAATGAACCCAGACACACCCACCAGACAAGAAGAATGAACCCAGACACACCCCACCAGACAATAAGAATGAACCCAGACAAACCTCACCAGAGAGACAAGAATGAACCCAGACACACCCCACCAGACAAGAAGAATGAACCCAGACACATCTCACAGACAAGAAGAATGAACCCAGACACCCCACCAGACAAGAAGAATGAACCCAGACACACCCCCAAGACAAGAAGAATGAACCCAGACACATCTCACCAGACAAGAAGAATGAACTCAGACAAACCTCACCAGACAAGAAGAATGAAGACATGTACACCTTACCAACAACACCAGGCAGTCGAGGCAGCGTGGTATTCAGCGACGATGACTCGATAGACCACTCCTCTACGCCACGAGGGCCAGAGGAACCGGACGATGGTGCGGCCTCCACCGAGACAGAGGAAAGCGCCCACATCAACTCGGGTCTCAAGGATTGCCTCCTGACGCCGTTGTCGTCCCTCCCAGATGCCTCTGATGTCGGCCAGCTTCAGGATCTGGTGAGGGAACTGCGTCTCAAGTTGGAGAAGGAATTCGGGCCTGAAGTCGCCCTAGGAACCCGAGTGTCTAATATCCAGCTGAGAGAGAAAAATGCTAAGGTCATCGGTGGCCAGCTAGAGGTTGACTTACAGCGGAGAGCAGCAACAAGAGGTAAGGGAGTTTACTGTATAGGTGTAACTTGGTTAAGTAAATATGGGACAGTATTATGTGTAGCAGTTGTAACGTTAATATGGTACAGTATGTTACAGGTTGTGTACACTTATATACAATAGATAGTGAATGAATGAGTACTACTGTCACATGAGTACTGTCACATATGAGTACTGTCACACACCAGTACTGTTTATATAGAGAGAATTACACTCCACAGATCTCTACACTATGCGCATCAGGCAGCTGGAATACCAAGGACGGCACGAACAAGATTCTTCGCGACTTAAGGATCAGTCTCTCGGGATTTTCACCAACAGTGCGTCCAACTCGAGGAACAGTGTAGCCAACTCCGCCACACGCCCAACACCAGGAACAGCTCGTCGATTCTCTCATGGCACAACTGCAGACCAAGGAACAGGTAAATGACGGTCTTCGGGGGAGGCTGGAGGAACTATCATCTCAGACTAAGTAAAGATAATCTGTTATGTTATTGATATATAGTCGAGGAATCTTTAATAATGGTAATATTTTTCTTTTTAGGATTGATAACTACTAAGTAGGTTATTTGTCTGTTAGTTAAAAGAATTATTGACACCATATTATCATCTTGTATATTTTTTAACAATTATTTAACTACAGTACTATTAAATTATTTGTCATTTAGTTTGATAATGAATGACAGAATTATCACCTTGTATATTTTTTTAATAATTATTTAACTACCAGTATATTATTTGTCATTTAGTTTGAGATTTATTAACACCATTACCACCTTGTGTATTTTCCAGATATGTTTCGATGAAAAGTTGCCAGACAGAGGAGACTTACTTCTGTCCCACACCCTCTACCACAGCCCACGTCCAGACCGATGCGACATATTCTACACAGAGAGAGTCTAACACGCAGACTGACGCTTCTTTACCAACGACCGAACACGTGTTGGTCCAAACGGAAGAAAATGATGAATTAAAGGATATTTTTGCCTCAACGAGCGTGTGATGCTCGCTTAGTAATTGACGCCAAGACTGCTTCGACGTCGACTCAGACACAAGAAATTAAAGATAGAGAAAGTAAATATGGGTGTATGGTGGACATGGCAGCTCAGACTGGTGAGTTTAAGAAAGTATTAACCAACACACAGGTTCAGTGTACTCAGAGAGATCGATGAAGTCGTCCCAGACGCACGCGTACACACAGAGTCGTCACATGCAAACTCAACCACCGACAGGATCTAGTTGTCCCTTGCCGAAGAAGATAAGAGGATTGTCTGTGAATCATCCTGTCAGGCAGCTGTAGTGATAAGACAAACTGGCGTTCAAACTGATCCAGTGAATCCCCTTAGCGAGTCAGGAGAAACTGTCCACCCCGAGATGATCGCCTCGGCCATTGAACCGGGCTACAAGACTTCTCTCATGCCGTCGAGGCTCTCATCACGGAGGCCGGTGAAGCGAGTCAGACCTCGACTCTTGAGAAGATCAGTAAAACTATTATAAACCAAATTGATAAACTTGGATGTAATATAAATGATTCTCTACATCAAGCATCAACTATACAGTGTGAGGAGACCTGTCAGAGGTTAAGTGAAGGTTTGTCACATATACAAGACATATTGGAGGGGCAGCTAGATACTGTGATCAAAGTCTACAGTGATAATACAGCAATATATTCAGGTGATCTCAAGGGTGATATAACACAAGTGAGTTCAGATATACAATGTAAACTGGATCACCTAAGGAAAGAATTAAATGAACTCCAGTCAAGTCAGGAGTCCAGTCAGCAAGTGGTGGGGAATATGGCAGCTTCTATAACAGACCTCAAGGAAACCAACGGAGAGATTTGGACGTGCGTATCGGACCACCGCAACGAAAGTAAAGATTCCAGTTCTCGGGGATTTGACGACCTGAAAGAACAGCTGGTTAGTCGCATTAACGAACTCGTGAGGGCTGTGGAGTCCTCAGGTCGTTGTGACGATAGCGGTGCGTCCCAGAGCCCGGTGAGAGAAATTGTGGATAAACTTGAAACGCTTGAAAAATCCCTTACACTGTCGATGGAGAAGAACTACATCGCTAATGACATCTCTGGTATACAACAAGTAGCTGATGACATTCTCAAGAAAATATATATCATTGAACAGTCTCTACAGGGGGTAAATAATGACATGAAGAGCGATCAGGCAACACTAGACGAACGCATCAACGATATTAACGAGAGTAATAAACGCCTGACTCATCTCCTCAGGTCCAGAACCTCAGAAACAAGTCTTAGTGAAGCCTTAGAGGAAAACTTCCAAATAATTCAAGATCACTTCAAGGCTCCAGCAGACGTTACTCCAGAGGATCAACGAGGTCTCCGAGCACGTCAACGTCTCGGAGGATCAGAAGGCCGGCTATCCAAACAGGTAATGGAGATGACGACTCAGATATCCGGTATGCAGTCCGGTCTCCTGAGGGTACAGTCGTCGCTAGAAGCAGCCCAGAGCTCGCCGTCGTCCAGTGGGATTATCGACGACACTCTGATATCTTCCTCAGCGACTAACGAACAGGCCATATCGACGTTGAAATTCCAGAACGACAGCATAATCAAACAACTGGAGGCCTTACAGAATGAACTTCGCAGCACGGTGACTCAAGGACAAATATCAAGGGAAAGAAGAGAAGTGTGTTTGTTAAAAGAAGCAATAAATGATAAGGATAATGAGTTGGTCTTGTTGATAAGTGCCAAGGAAACTCTACAGGATAAGTTAAGACAACAGGTAAGACTTAACAGGTTTACTTAGTTAGATTACCTCACAAATATAACTCATAGTTATATACTTTACTGTACTTTATTGTATTTTATTTATTTTTATTAAACCTAATCACTCCACAATTCTCTAGTAATTGTAATAAGATCATCAGGACACCATAAGACTCACTTCACCTTTATTAAACCTAAAAGTTAAACCTAAAACTTTCCTCAGGATGTATTTAAACTATATAGGAATTACTCTAGTTTAGTTTTAATATTTGATTTTATTGTATTACAGACTATGAGACTGGAAGATAAAAGTTGTAAAGATGAAGAACAAAAATTGAGGATTGAGTCTCTACAGGAAAAGTTGGAGCATCTTGAAGGAATCATAAAAGAGAAGGAACAGAAGATCCACCAGGAGGCCACCAAGAACGTTGACCAGAGCGCCGACGCTGCCAAGGCCCGGCCAGGAGAACTTCCGGCTGTCTTCTGAAAACGCTAACTCGGTGCGGTTGCTACAGGCAGAGCAGCAGCAGCGCCAGTGGCACGACGGAGAGCTACAGGTCCTCCGTGATGCTCAAGACACGGCAGAGGCAAAGATTCGGGAACTGATGGAACGCCTACAGCAAGCGTCCATGGAACGCACGCCCATCAAGCCGAGACGACGACGACGCAGCGACGTTCAGAAGGCAACAGGAGGTGAAGAAGCTCGAGGCGGAGACAGGACGCGGAGAATCGCTACAACGAGGAACGAACCAACCCACAGACTGGAAAGAGTAGGAAGGAGGCCGAGGCGACACTCGGCCTGGAGAAGAACAACAGGTTAGAACTGGAGAAACAACTGACGAGGGCCAAAGAGGCGTTGACCGCACACCAGCGGGAACTGTCTCAGGCCGGGGAGACGCGGGAGGCCTTACAGGACATGGAAGAACATAAGAAAGAACTTGAAATTGAGATCGAGTCTAGAGATACAGCCATTGATGCGCTGAGGAAGAAAATAGATGATATAAATAAGGAAAAACTTGATTTAAAACAAAGTATTATGATTCTTAAAGGTGAGAAATTGTCCTTTGAGTTAGTGAAGCAGGAGAAGGAATTGGCAGAACAGATGCAGAAGAAGACGGAAGAACAGCTACAAGAGTTACAGAGACAAATACCTCGGGAGTTTGTGTCCAAGAAGAGTCTCCAGCTTTTTCATCGGGAAATTGAAAATAAATACCAGTTAGAAATGAATGCTAAGCTCACGCAACTCAATCGCATCATTCAAGACCAAAACAAACAACAGGAATCTCTAGCCAGAACGAAAATCTCGCTCGAACGGGGTTCGTGAACGAGATCGACGAGAAATCGGAGGAAATAACCGCTTCCGCGCCCGACTCAGCTTACGCGATGAGGACGACGACACGTGGAAATTGAGGCACGACCGATTGATGGGTCTCTACCAGCACCAGTCCCAGACCAACCATGATCGTATGCATAAAATCTCCCAGACCAAGAGACAACACCAAGACTCTCAACAAGAATCTTTCTCAATCAGTTTACAAGAGATAGATAAACACCTCAAGGTAAAGTAACTGTTGTAGTGGTTATTTAAGGTACAATTATTAACCCTGATATAGTTAGAGTGGTTTATTAAGTAGTGGTTATTTAAGGTACAATTATTAACCCTGATATAGTTAGAGTGGTTTATTAAGTAGTGGTTATTTAAGGTACAATTATTAACCCTGATATAGTTAGAGTGGTTTATTGTAGTGGTTATTTAAGGTACAATTATTAACCCTGATATAGTTAGAGTGGTTTATTAGTAGTACGTTACTTAATCAGATATTAAAAGAGGTAGAAACGCATCAGAAGTTTAAGGTCGTTGTTGTGATGAACCAAATGACCTTTTAGATTCCTCTCAATAAGTGTTTTAATTTTCAGACACCATATGTTACCTCAACAACTCTGGGACAGCTAACTACACCATTTAAGGCAACTAACTACACCATTTAAGGCAACTAATCACACCATTTAAGGCAGCTAACTCCACCATTTAAGGCAGCTAACTCCACCATTTAAAGCAGCTAACTCCACCTATTAATAAGTTTTAATTTTCAGACACCATATGCCACTTCAACACTTCTGGGGCAGCTAACACCACCAACATCACTGCATCTACCCAAAGCCCCGAGTAATATAGACAGCTACCATTACACCCATTCAGAGTCCTTGGAGCGTATCTTCACAAGTACCTGAGTACGGACGATAAGCCCAGGTAGGTGATTTACCTTTTAATTTAATAAGGAACTCTTTATAGTAATGTACAATAGTTATTCACTTATACTCATGTACCGTAGTGTAGTGGTCGAGTGTGTGTGCATGCCCTGACAATTTGCAGATTTTTAATTCACGGACCTCGGTTATTCACGGATGATACCCTGGATGTGGGTAGTTTTAAAGTTGCCAGCATTTTTGTGGTCGGGACAGGGAGCCATTTGGTCTAGAGACAGTAATTTCTTTTACCTGTATTGTATATTTATGTCTACACACCCACACACACATAAATATGTACACACACATATATATATATGTCTACATGCACACACACATACTGTATATATGTCTACCCACCCACACATACATATATACCCCTGTATATATATATATATATATATATATATATATATATATATATATATATATATATATATATATATATATATATATATATATATATATATATATATATACACCTAGACCCCGACAAAGGGATTATACATTTTTTTGCAAGCGAGTAAAAATGTATCTTTCCCTGGTCAACAAATGTTATTCACGGCCATTTTGAGAACCAAACCCCCCGTGAATTTCAAGGTCTTGCTGTACAGTACAATACTCACTTAAACACACATACTGTATATATTTGCTTTACAGTTTTCTCTCTCTCTCGTTACAGATCTCTTCCCAATGATGATAAACCACGTGCTAGAATATCCCCCATGCAACCATCTCCACACGGCTTACAACGAGATGGATTACCGACCCTGGATCAAACCTGCGAAGATGCTCGACTTGCTTAAAAAGAAGTACGGCCTTTGACGTCCTATTAATCGCGGCAGTGACTAGCGTTGCTATTTTGATACCTATAATCTAGTGTTGATCAGAGGAGCCATTATGTATGTCTTATTGATGGCCTACTAATACCAGCAGTGACTTGTGTTGCTATTTTGATACCTGTAGTCTAGTGTTGATCAGAGGGGCCATTATGTATGTCTTATGACTTCAGTTCAAGATTCATACTTTATTTTTAAGCATTTATTTATTTATATATATATATATATATATATATATATATATATATATATATATATATATATATATATATATATATATATATATATATATATATATATATACACTATAATACAATTGACTAGAGAGTATACAGTATATTTTTATTTTAGACACACTCATTGTGCTGTGGTATAAGGCTCACAAGCTAGCCACCATCTGTTCACCACGAATCATCATAATCCCAAATGACAAACCCACAAATGATAAAAAAGTCTACTGTGTATTACTTGTTAAGAAGTGACTACAGTAGTCCCTCGGTTAACGAGCACAATCCATTCTAGAAGGTTGCTCGTTAACCGAAACCATTGTTTCAATGGGTTTTGGGTAATAGGTTCCAGCTCACTGAAAATTGCCTAAAATCAACAAAAAAGGTAGTAAAGTTCACTTACTTTGAGGTGTGTATGTAGAAGGCTCCTGTGATGATGATGGGAATTAGAATGGTGGGAGGAGAAGAGAGAAAAGGCATTGGGGTGGAAGAGAAGTCACCCCATGGTGCCATTTCACCCATAAAATTTTAGCTCTTGGTGTAATTCAAGGTTATTTTCTTTAAATCAACACTGCACTGCATTATATACGGTGTCAATATGTAAAATAAATTTCAAATTGACCAATAATTTGCTTGGAAACAGAAAAAAAGAGTTTAGTTGAAGAGTCTCAAGCAAGATGTTATGAAAGACACAGAGACTGACGCCTGTATGGTGTGTTGACAGGCTGTATGGCGGGCAAAAAACAGCTTCCTATACTTCAATTTTGTTCAATAATTGTTAAAATGACTAAAAAATTTAATATAAAACTTTAAAATTATTGAATAGCATAAACTTCTTGATATTTACTAAAATGGTAAGGAATTTAAGCCCTAGAACCGATAACTGTATTGGTGGACTAATACTACAGCTGGTGGACTGCCTAATGCAAGCAAAACATGTTGAGGTCGGCTCGTAAGAAACTCGTTAATCGGTTTGCTCGTTAACCGAAGTTAAGAATCTTATGGAAGGTAACTCGTTAACCGAGGGACCACTGTATTATTACTGTGTTAAGGTCTTTATGTATAATACTGTAACTCTCTGTCCAAGAAGGTGCCAGTAACTTGACCTCTAGTGACTCAACTGTCCAAGAAGGTGCCAGTACTTGAATCATTTCCGTCTTGGAGAAATTGTGATATTTCCAGGTATAAACTTTACTGTACTTACCTCACCTTTTAGACAATACTTTACACCCTTAAGTTAGTATTTTTTTTTTACTAATCTGACTTTCAGGAGAATAAATCACTGAAGTTATTTTTTTACTGATCTGATGTACATTTGGAGTTAAACAGATTATATTTCTCAATTGATATTTAATTGATCTGATTTTAGAGATACTGTGCAGCATGGTTCACAAATAGGGTGGTGGACGAGTGGAACAAGCTTAGCAACTTTGTAGTAAGTGCTGGAACGCTGGAAAGTTTTAAAAGGAGGCTAGATAGATTCATGGATGATAGAGAGTGGTAGTAATTCTTAACAGGAGCTGCCATGCACAGACCAACCGGCCTATTGCAGACTCCTTATTTTCTTATGATATACTGTACAGCAAGCTCATGGCTGGAAACAAACAGATTTAGTTATTTTTAAAGGTTAAGAGATGTGTTACAATACAGCATTTATTTAACCCTTGAATGAAATACTGTAATCTACCCATAAGCCACAATCTTTCATCAACGCACTTTTCCATTACCCGGAAAAACAAACGGCAATCCAAGAAATTTTGAGAAAAATCTTTATTTAGGGGCATTCCAACAAATTTCAAGAGATTGTATCACGCACAGACGCCCCTTTGAAAAATACTTGGCATGATGTCGTTTCCTTATACAGTCTCTCCTAGACTTCTGACAATGCTTAAATAATACAGTGGGGTATGCTATAACGAACGGATCCTACTCCGAATATTCCTATAACGAACGGTTTTATCTATAAAATTGAGAATTCTATAACAGAAAACTCCTCCAGAAAATTTTTTTTTTTTTCTTACTAATTTGGTAATTAGTGTTTTCAGTTAAACGAACAAGGTTCTAGAACCAATTAGATTCGTTATAGCATACCCCACTGTACATAGAAAATCTGAAATGGGTGTCTCTTTTTCTTCTCAGCACCACAAAACTCTCACTTTTAAGCTTGCCAACCATTTTAAAGGGAATTACAAAATTTTTTTTTGGCAGTACACAGTGCAATCACTGACGTTGGGACTCGTAAATACATAATTTGACAAAATTTTGGTACGACTGAGGCGGTCATAAGTTGGGGAGTAGCTGTACAGTATAGTGTATTTGTTTTCTATGATAGCACTATGACAGATGATAGGAGATGAGTTTATGATTTATTATGGCATGGTCACCCAAGAGCCAGCATGGACTACAGTATAGTGTTGTATTAGTTTCTCATAACATAATGACAGATACAAGCTGAACAAAGTTAATATAAAGATTAACTTGTTGATGATTGTTTATACACGCACACTGTGTTACAAGTTATTTATTGTCGGCTTATAAAGAACTTTGTTAAAATAAGGCATATTATCTGCCAGCACAGCCCACCATACCTAGGAGGAATGTGTGTAGTGTGTGTGGAGTGTGTTTGTGTGTGTGTGTGGTGTGTGGAGTGTGTTTGTGTGTGTGTAAAAACCTAACCTAACCATACATACTGCAGTTTCCTAGGATGTGTTTTGATGACTTACACCTGTACAATATTGTGTTTCATAATAAAAACTGGATTTATCTCAGAAAAAATACATTAAAGTATTGTAAAAAAAACACAAATAACCCAGAATTTATTTTTTTGTCTAAGTTTATTTCTGCCACACTGAATATAAGAGAAATATATAACTTTTTTTAATACAGTTTTGTACAGGAAAGAATAATCATTGCTTTACTGATCTTGTATTTAATACACTGGAGTAAATATACTGTCATTAAGTATTAACTAGACATTTACTGTACTGTAAACATAAGCCAAAACTTGCTGAACTTTAACCAATTAGATGATAAAAGTTTTTCATGTTCTGATAGTTAATGAATGCCTTTACAAAATACAAAAGCAGTAGACATAAATAATTGAAAAAAAGGATGTCTAAAATTTTTGTTGCCAGTACAGTACAGTATGTGGCCTTGTCAGCAAGATTCATAAATGCATTTTGAGTCTAAAAATTTTATATTTGTTTGTTCATATTTCTAATTAAGTTCAAGGTACGTCAAGTAATTTTCTTTACTCCGTTCACCTGTTGGGATATATATACAAATTTAATTGTACTGAACAAAATGTGTAAGAAATTAATATTATTTTTATATTTCTTCAGTCAGTTTTGTCATATTTCATAAGGATATAGATTATATAATGTAATACTGTACTGTACAGCCCTACATGAGGTGATATTTCTGTCCTACTGTACTGTACTTGTTCTGTAGGATGGGGTCAAACGTCTCGAACACTTGACAGTATTTACCATGTAAGTACCCGAAGATCTTGGGTATTAAGGAGGGTTTTATCCCAGTTTGTGGTTCAGACATAATATGTGATGACCAGTAGTGTTATTAGTATATCCCAATCATATAACTCACAAGTAGATGACAGATATTGTTAAGTGTTGTTCAAGACTTTTGACCCCGACTGTATGTAAGTTACCGTTTGCCAATATCGTGTCTAACCTTAAATTTGACCAATTATATCATTTAGTTGTATGTGTAATAATACTGTATACTTTGTTCACCTGGGGTATACATATACTGTGCTGTATAATCATCTAATACAGTGGTCCCTCGGTTAACGAGCACAATCCGTTCTAGAAGGTTGCCCGTTAACCGAAACCATTGTTTCAATGGTTTTTGGGTAATTGGTTCCAGCTCACCGAAAATTGCCAAAATTCAACAAAAAAGGTAGAAAAGTACACTTACTTTGAGGTGTGTATGTAGAAGGCTCCTGAATGATGATGATGATGGGAATTAGAATGGGGGTGGAGGAGAAGAGAGAAGAGAAGGCATTAGGGTGGAAGAGAAGTCACCCCATGTGCCATTTCACCCATAAAATTTTAGTTCTCTCGGTGTAATTCAAGATTATGTTCTTTAAATCAACACTGCACTGCATTATATACGGTATTGTCAATATGTAAAATATATTTCAAAATGACCAATAATTTGCTTGGAAACACAGAAAAAAAAGCATTTAGTTGAAGAGTCTCAAGCAAGATGTTACCTCCACTGAGAAGACACAAAGACTGACGCCTGTATGGTGTGTTGGCAGGCTGGATGGCATGTTCAATAATTTTTAAAATTACTAAAAAATTTAATATTAAAGTTTTAAAATTATTGAATCGTATAAACTTCTTGATATTTACTAAAATGGTAAGGAATTTAAGCCCTAGAACCGATTACTGTATTGGCGGACTAATACTACAGCTGGTGGACCGCCAAATACAAGCGAAAACATGTTGAGGTCGGCTCGTAAGAAACTCGTTAATCGAGGGATTGCTCGTTAACCGAAGTTAAGAATCTTATAGAAGGTAACTCGTTAACCAAGGGACCACTGTACATCATTAAGAGAACTAATGGCTGTGAAAATTGTGGATGACCAATTACTGTTAGTAGTAAGTTATTGTTAGGTGAATCATTTATGGTAAGATATGTTGTGTAGTTTGTTTAATTATTTATATATATATACAGTATCTATCAGTCCCTGGGGATTACCCTCTTGAATGGCCTTGTTAACAGCAATTTTTCAGGAGCACTTGAGCAGCAATGAATAAGTTTGGGGGAATTTAAACTATAAAACTTATCACCATTTCTTGCCAAACTTTATCCTTAATTAATGTAAATAAAGTAATGTTTTGTGTTATATATTTTTACGAAGATGAAATAAAATATATTTACCAGGAATTATAGTGTTATTGATATTATTTAAGTTACCAGCTTGATCCAGTTATGATGTATTGTACTGGGAGTGTTTGTGTTGTTAAGCTGGCATAGGGTGTGAGGGAGACTATTTTAAGCTGGCATAGGTGGAGGACTGTGTTTTTCAAGCTAGCACAGGTGGAAGTGAGACTTTCAAACTGGCACTGGTAAGGGAAACTCAAGCTTAGTAATCAAACATCTATGAGCTTGAGGCTTCTCTCCAAATAATAATGATCAGCTTAAATTGATTTGACAAAGTTTATCTCAGAGGTAAATTGATGCCACAGATAAAAAAGTTTATACAACATCTGCGCCTTAACTTTTATTAGATCTATACTGTACAAAGGTCACCCAGGACTTCCTATTGTTTATATCATGTCCGCTGACCACTTATCCTGCCAGCAACGTGATATTTGATCCAGGAATCATGTCATGATTCTTTGTCACGAGATTAAGTGTACAAGCTGATTCCACAGAAGGTAGGGGAGGGATTCCACTAAATTGAATAGTTACGACTTATTTCTCTGGCAATGAAGTAGATATGTTCAGGAAATATATTTTTATTCTTGGATATAAAATAATCAGAATTGGATTAAAATGAGAATACATTCCAATACTTCATTAAAGCACCTAATGTGTTGAAGGAATTTATTATGAGAATATGGTAATAATAAAGATTTTAAGGTAATGTAGCCAAGTATATTATGTAATCTTTTTATATACTGTACTGTACTGTAGCCATAACCGAAAATATCCCTTATCTATACTGTACTGTGAAGGCAATGATGGAGATAAACTAGCTTTCATATATGGCTCTATAGTACCTGGAGGAGGAGGAGGTATAGTGGACAATAATGATCACCTACAAGCTTCCCTGATATAGCAACAACCCTCGACTTGGTCACCAGCCACAGGGGATCTTTTTCTTCATCTGACACATCTGTCCCAGCCAAGAACTACTACATTATCAAGGCCAAACTAAACCTAGACCTCCAGTCCCCACACTATCTCTCTCTAGTCTTCCTCGAGACTGTGTGAGGGTCATCAATGTCTTCCTTCCACCTTATCAG
The DNA here is from genome assembly GCF_018991925.1 of Homarus americanus. Lineage (NCBI taxonomy): Eukaryota > Metazoa > Arthropoda > Malacostraca > Decapoda > Nephropidae > Homarus > Homarus americanus. The sequence goes on from NW_024722227.1 coordinate 28,061,376, forward strand.
TGCCTTTAGCCTTGAAGGGAACATGAGGTAACGACCAGACTATCTCATGGTAGGTCCACACTGGGACTCACGATGCGGGCTCGATTCTCATGTTGAACTGGTTTGTTTTTTACGAGGCCTGTGCGCACAGATCAGGCAAACTCTGGCACGAGGTAATTTTTTTGTGACTGTGGCAACTTGACACATCGCATTTGTTTCTTTTGTACACAATATTAAGCCACCAAACAGTCTCCTGTACCCAAGCATCCATACTGTGTCTCTTGTGCAAGTTAACTGGTCTGGGTGTTGAGCTGTCTGTGTGGACGTTCTCTTTACCCAAGTTTGCATCACGAGGACTGGGGTAGTCTGGCCTTTAACGATGTGGGAGTGTCGAATTGTGTTGTAGTGGTGTACGAATTTTTGTTAGGTGATACTTGTGGGAGAGTCACTGGCCAGGAACCTATCACCATTGACCCCATGTTATAATGATCCTGATTTATGATATTTTGATCTGTGGAGGAGTTTCCAGGACATTAACCCCATTGTAAAGAAGTTTATTCACCCTTGTATATAAAGTTTAAACACGCTCAACACTCTGACCTCACATACTGTAACGGGACTCAAACAATATGATCCTTTTCTCTGTAAGCATGAAAATTAATGTTTAGATGGAAATTTTATTTTCCATTCAAATATATATACTGTACTGTACAGTATATCCTGTACAGATGATTCAAAGCTTAACTGTCTGTAATAAACGTTTTAAATATTCTGAATATGTAATTACTTCAAGGCTCCGTTAATTAACACCTATTACATTATACCAATTTTAAGATTTCCTTAACCAGCACATAAAAGATAACTGTACTGAACCTTTATATTAAATTTAAACAATCTGTTTTGACCTCTGCCATTTAAAGCCAATATGTAGAGTACTGTACTGTACAAAGGTTCACATCTCAGTTGTTCATTTGGGTCATACATAACTTCGTATTGTTTCTGGTCATGTGCAGTATAGTACTGGGAAGTTGGTGTCAACATCCCCCCCCCCCCCCGTACTGTATTCATAGAATCTCTCGATAGATCTTGAGCAGGAATTATATTGTGTCGGTCTGAGATGTTACATTTTTGGCTTCATCAGCAGCTCTAAATCCCACTTGGGTATTAACCCACAGTTACTTCCAAGCTGGAACAGAACAATTAACTGTGATAACCTACAAAAATCTACTAAATTTGACTTGTATGGACAATTTTCAAGTTAGTTGAGCTACTGTGTACAGTACTGAAAGTCATTCACTGATAAAAGCTGCGTAAACTTGTTAATTTTCCAACAAACTTCCTTAAGTGCAAAAAGTTGTACATGTGTAACTTCACAAACTCAATAGCAAGTAATATTGTGAACAATCCTGTTCTGTACATCACTCCACACATACAAGATTTTACAGAATCTTTAACTTACATTTTTCCACCAGTGGATAATTTTCAGTTATGAATGTTTTTTTTAAGATCGATTTATAATTTAATACTACAGTATAACATAACATTTAACTATTACCAAGACCATTAGTGAAGTGGTACCTCAAACCACTTCACCAAGTCTTGGTAATAGTTAAAAATCTTACACGTTAGAATTAAATGAAGAATCATGATAAAACAATTCACAGCTAAAAAGTATCACTGCATCACCACTTTACAAAAAAACAATCAGGTAATGTGTCTATCATTAAAATGTTGTGTAGTATAATAAAGTACAATACTCTGTAGCCATTATTAAAACCTCTCATAGGAATCATTAAAAACCTGTACGTCATCCAGCTACATTTTATTGATTCAGCTTTTTCTTCTTGTCTTTCTTAAGCACGCCCATAAAGGCAGCCTTCTCTGCACTTGTCTGGAAGCGACCGTGACCCATCTTACTGCTGGTGTCAATGAAGTGTAGACTGATCTTCTCCAGAGCAATGCGCTTAGTCTGGACTACAAGTGACTGCAAGTAAACCATACACTGATTAATACTACATCTATTTGGGGAAATTATTTTAAAGCCGTGATAAATTATCAGTCCTATCATTTAATTTCACTTAACGTCATTGAAATAAGGCTCTATGGGTTATCATCATTGTGGTTCAAATATCAATATTGTACCCCAGTAAAAGACACCGACCTTTCTCAGACAGATGACTCGTTTCTTGGGTCCCGCACAGCAGCCCTTGATCATCACAAAGTCCTGGTTTACTTCACCATAGTGAGGGAAGCCTCCCATAGGCGTGATGGTCTTCTCGGTGAAGTCGTACTCCGTGGACGCGTTGTTCTTCACCACCTGTAAGAAGTTAATAATAAATAGCCAGTACTTTAAACAATAGACTAGCACTCAAAACACTATCAAGACTGGTGGACAATAAAAAACTTTATAATAAATGATAAAATGTAACCGTTCAACTTTCATAGTTAACTTCAATAATAGTTTGTCTGCACTAACATGTACATCATCCCAAGCGTTCAGTAAAAGTGGTTACCAATTGTTACTGATGGGAATTTAAGTCCACATAGATCAAGTCACGAGCATTTTATACCAACCCACCTTTCCATCCTTGGTATGAACACCCTGGCCAATACGGTAGATCTTCTTGTTCATCTCCGTACGGTGGTGGTAGCCCTTCTGGCCAGCACGAGCCACGGTGAACTGCACGCGGCTGGGATGCCAAGCTCCGATACAGGCAACCTTACGAAGACCTTTGTGGGTCTTGCGCGGCAGCTTCTTTGTGTGCCAACGGGAGGTCACGCCTGTATGAGAGAATCGTAGATCAAAACAAATCCTCGTAAAACTCACACATCTGTTTATCGTCGACCTCAGAAGGAAGGCAACATAAATTTCGTCAGTAAATCTGAACGTGTTAATCATCATTAGATACCGTAAAAATATATTCCTAAGGTGTACAACGAAAGACAAAAGTCGTGTCGAGATGAAATCTGGGGGAAACCTTTGGCACGCTCTATGGTGGAGGGCCTCTCGTAATGCTTCACGAGTTATATTTAATCTTCGGGCAAAACAGCGACATGATTTTTGTCTCCATAAATTCTCCCAATTAAAGACTCGTCAAGAAGCCATTAGCCGAATTAAAAACGACTTCACATTTGGTTTTGTCGGCAAGTTTTGATTCACACCAAATATTGACTAAGAATGTACTGTACTGACCATACCAGGTCTTGTTAAAACACTAATACACATTAATTAAACTACCGACCTGTCACTCAAGAAAATCAAGGCTATGTACTGTATATCACCACAATATAATCGTCCATCTGAATTACCACAATATAATGAATCTAACTAAACCACAATACTATCGTCTAAATCACCACAAACTATAATCACCCTTAAATCACCATCACCCCACATCAAAAAATAACCCAGTTCAACTCACCCTTTACACCTTTGCCCTTGGTCACCCCTATAACATCCACCATCTCGTCCTGGGCAAAGACGTTAGAGACGGGGACCTGCTTCTCAAAGTGGGACACTGCCCAGTCCACCTTCTCTGGCACTGTCCCGCCGTTGAGTTGGATTTCCATAATGTGGGCTTTCTTTTGCCTTTTCTTCAGGATCTTGATCTGGTGGTTAAGAACGATGGTTAAGGAGTATTGTTTATCATCGGTAATTTGATTCATTTAACTAACTACTGTAAACCCCCTTCTAACGACCTCATTCAATGCAGACAAGTATATCCCCACCTAGGAAAACTTACTATCATTAATCAATAATTTATTTCATTAAACTACTGTAAAGTCCCTCTAACGACCTCAAACCAGACAACTATCCCCCCAACCTAGGAAAAAATAACTTGCTATCAGTAATCAGTATTTATTTCATTTGTTTAACTATTGTCTATGTATTTATATAATGAATGAAGTCCTATCCTGAGTATGGACAATGATTACATTAATTACCTGTGTATGAACAATGACGTATTAATTACGGGTGTATGAACAATGACGTATTAATTACGGGTGTATGAACAATGTATTAATTACAGGTGTATGAACAATGATGTATTAATTACCAGTGTATGAACAATGATGTATTAATTACCGGTGTATGAACAACAATGCATTAATAACCTGTGTGTGTGCAATGATGCGAACAGAGCTACAGTACTTCTTGATCTTGGCCAGGTCCTTCTCGATGACCTTCTTCCCCACCTGATCCTGCCACTTCTGGGAGGCATTGGTGAAAGCCTTCTTCTTGGACTTGTGCCTGAGGGTATAACAGTGTGAGGGCCTCTGTCACAAGGAACCAGTCTTGGAGGAAGAGACCCGAACACACGCATGGAGCACTGCCCTCGTCAGAAGCTAGTACTCCACGGTAGGACGGATTCCGCGGGGCTACTCCGAACTGATGCAACTATCCGGGAGTGTGGCCGAGATAGCTCATCAGCCGAGAAATACCCCTTGGAATCTACAGGAGCAGTGTCCCGGACTCATGGCCAACATATGCTGTTGCCAGAGGAGTATGGGAGTGCTAGTGGAAGTGTTTGTGAGCACTGGAACCATTTATAACAGGAACAAGCACTAAAATATAATGCTATGAGTGAGAATTTGAGCACTGGGACCATTTGTAACCATATCAAGCACTAAAATATAATCCAAAATATAACATTTTTCAACCAGTGGCATTCAAGTTTTTGCAGCATAACAAGATGAAGTTAATTTACCAGTTCTTGTAGAAACGCCTCTTGCATTCTTCAGAGAGATGCTCAGCCCAGACAGTCTTCAGGGCCCGCATGCCTCTCGGGGTTTCGATATATCCGATAACTCCGACGCAGATCATAGGGGGCGTTTCTAGGATGGTCACACCTTCCACCACCTCCTTCCTGTTGATTTCTGAAAGACACGGTTTTTATTACAAGCACGAACTAAAAAAAACCAACGCTCTGACACGTAGTGCTTAATGGTTTGTATCGTGTATGGTTGTACTCCAGGATCAAGGCTCACTAGGAACTTCGAGGAGTTATGGAATATACACGCCCTAATGCTCAACCAGCTGTTACACCGGGGGCACCAGGTTGATCTCTGATGCACAACACGGGAGGACTGTACAGAGTGAAACAGTTCCCAAAGTTGCTCTGTGGAATCGCCAGCGTGAACCAGCTACCACAAGTCATCAGGTTTACAACATGTAAAGTTATCTAAGAAAACTACAATAACTACATAATCTTTCAAAACTAACTAGTGTGAAATAGGAATAATTTTATATTACAAGAACATACAGATAATTGGCTACAATAGGTAAAAAATAACCAACAATTCTTAATGGTATCTACTTTCTAAAATATAGTACAGGTATATAATTATTACTGAATTTATGGGGGTAGTTATGACAAGTTTGGCCTTTACAGCATTCTGAGGAAATCCCTTCATAGAGGAGAAAGCGTTTTACCCAGACACTAAATTTGCAGAGGTGGAACGGATTTTGTACAATTTATATCACCCAAGTTTAATTTCCCATTGGTGCCTTACAGGATGATTTTTTTAAACCAAATTCTATAATAATTCACAAATTTGACCTAACCTGACTAAATTTACAGGATTTCTTTTAAACAGATAATTCCTATAATAATCCACGAACTTGCCAACCTGACCCGACTTAAATTTTTACAGTATTAATTTCAATCATAAAAAATAAAATTAACCAATTTCTTTTACAAATTTCTACATTCTATAAATTAACAAAAGAGAACTCGGCCCCAAAAACTACTATTTTTCAGCGTCATTAAAAATGTTTCTGGCAAAATAACTGACGTTCCAACACTAAAGACAACTAAGTATCGTACAGATTTGCCATCATCGAACAGCTTCCATACCAAAAAACTAATGCCCTCGAAGGATTCATTTTCTCGAGGATATAAAGTCTAATCGTGTAGAGAAATTTCCTCAAGCTGGTGCCAAGGCTGGACCAGGTGTCAAGTACAGTAGTGTTAATTCTTTATCTATGCAATATTTACCGTATATGGATAACAATTAATCCACACAAGTTAATTTCAAAGCATTATATCAAATTACTCTGCCTTCTGTTTCCTTACTCATACAATCTATCCAATTCTTTATCTATGCATTAATTACCATATATGATAAACGTCTCCTCGCCCCCCCCCCCCCTCCAAAAATCAACATTAAAACCGCAGAAACAAAAAACATAGTAGTATTACTCACTGGATCCCGGCTTGTCTGCCACACGAACAATGTGGGTCATGCCAGCCTTATATCCCAGGAAGGCCGTAAGGTGCACGGGCTTGTTCTTGTCGTCCTTGGGGAAAGCCTTTACCTTGGGGCGATGACGCTTTGACCTCTTCTTGGGGTAGAATCCCATAGACCCATGACGGGGCGCGCTGAACTTACGGTGAGACTGGGAGAAAAATAAACACTTAGGGTCTTTTACAGTAGTTCACTATTCTAACTAACCAAATCATGGGGGCCGGTTAGGTCAGGTTAGTTAGTTTAGATGATTGTTACTTTTACGCATTTTTTATATGAAGGAACAGTGCTAACCTAATCAGGGTGATAGATTAGGTTAGCTTGGGTTAGGTTAAGTTCGGGTTTTTAACAATTTCCTAGTTTTTTTCCAACAAATTTAATACCCAAAGAAAGACCAATGCACTACTATAAATCCACCCAGAACTTAACCCAATTCAACCAATAGTACAGTTTAACGAGCACTGGACACCTAAACTGGCTGTGATCAATGGTTTGTATCGTGTATGGTTGTAACCCCAGGATCAAGGCTCACTAGGAACTTCGAGGAGTTATGGAATATACACGCCCTAATGCTCAACCAGCTGTTACACCGGGGGCACCAGGTTGATCTCTGATGCACAACACGGGAGGACTGTACAGAATGAAACAGTTCCCAAAGTTGCTCTGTGGAATCGCCAGCGTGAGCCAGCTACCACAAGTCATCAGGTGTGAAGCTTAATTATAACTTTGGACAGCTATCTAACCTGGTATAGCTATCTAACCTGGTATAGCTATCTAACCTTGTACAGTAATTCAAGGTTTTGCAATGAATAAATAATGCCTGATATTTTTTTCCTTTTTACAAATAGACAACCAATTAATGTTTGGGTTACGGTGTTAGGTTAAATTTCTTAGTTTAGGTTAGATTAGATTAGGTGCTTTGGTTAACATAAGAACATAAGAATGGAGGACACTGCAGCGGGCCATACTGGACAGTCCCCTTTACACCCAACCCCTATTGCTCATATATCCACCCAACCTGTGTTTGAAGCTATCCAGCGTATTAGAGTTAATGATTAGTCTTGTCATTCTCCTCTGATCAATGTTTAAATATAATGTTAAAATCAACGGTTGTCCACTTGAATGAAATTTACCATAACTTTCTAACACCATCTTGGTTAGGTTAAGTTACATTTAGTTTTGGTTGAGAAATGAGCAGTCCAGTGTTAACATCCGCGGTTGTCTACTAATATCCCTCAATTAGGAAAAAATGCCGGACAAATAGCGATGTACCGCAATCATACAACCACCCTATGGCTATTACTATATCAGCTATGGCCATCACTCTATCAGCTATGGCCATTACTATATTAGCTAAGGCCATTACTCTCAGCTATGGCCATCACTCTACCAGCTATGGCCATCTGGTGGTTCATGGGTTGGTCTGTTCACCTCGTGGCCATAACCCGTGCGTCTGGCCAGTCAACAATAATCCACACATCCTACAGCTAAATCACCATTCACAAGGTTAATTACCACTGTTAATGTAAGCTATAACATAGTAACTACTTATTACGACAATATTCCCGTCTTGGGGTTGAAAATAAGCTATAATAAGTAACAAGACACAAAAGTGCGACTCACCATCTCGTCTCACGCTGCTGGAAAGAACAAGATGGCCGCTGCGTCACTATATATATGGTGGCCGCCACGCACAGTGGTGCCACGTTTTCCCGCTAAAATTGAAATTAATTGGGTTTTTAATTTGTTTTAATTTTATTTAGATAATTAATTGTATTTAACCTGAAGAAAATAATTAATTAGACTTTTTTAATAATTAGAATCTCGTTATTACTTTATTCATTACTAACATCATTTCAAAATAATATAGAAAGTAAAACCCTTGCAACGACTTGTATATGTTTCCTCTTCAATTATTCATTCAAGACTATTATTTTAAAGATGGTATTACTTATTTATCAAATACCATCAATCGAGGTAATTAAGCTAAACCCTTTAACTACCCATTCCCATTTGGTATTATTACCCCCACATACCTTTCCACAACAGAACACGTGGCACACCAGCACCACACGGCATTAGACAATACGTCCTAAAGAAATTATTATTATTATTATTATTATTATTATTATTATTATTATTAATATTATTAATATTATTGTTATTATTCATAATTTCTGGCTAAATTAACATTTAAGCACGTGAAGGTGCAGTGGAAGCCATATGTGAAGCGTGGAAGGCCATATGTAAGTACGTGGAAGGCCATATGTAAGCGTGGAAGGCCATATGTGTAGCACGTGGAGGCCATATGTAAGCGTGGGAAGGCGTGGAAGAATATATGCACGTGGAAGGCCATATGTAAGTGCGTGGAAGGCCATATGTAAGCACGTGGAGGCCATATGTAAGTACGTGGAGGAGGCCATATGTAGCACGTGGAAGGCCATATGTAAGCACGTGGAAGGCCATATGTAAGGCACGTGGAAGGCCATATGCGTACCGTGGAAGGCCATATGTAAGCACGTGGAAGGCCATATGTATAGCGTGGGAAGGCCATATGTAGCAGCCATATGTAAGCACGTGGAAGGCCATATGTTAGCACGTGGAAGGCGTGGAGGTATATGTGGCACGTGGAAGGCCATATGTGGAAGGCCATATGTGAAGGCCGTGTTAAGCACGTGAAGCCATATGTTAGCACGTGGAAGGCCATATGTTAGCATGTAGAGCCATATGTTAGCGTGGAAGGCCATATGTTAGCGTGAAGGGCCATATGTTAAGCACGTGGCCATATGTTGGTGGAAGGCCATGTGGCCATGTTCTGGACGAAAGTTCCGGAGGTCCAGGATAGGTTGAAACAACCATTCCCTAGAAAGACGAAGAGTGCGGGGAGGTGCGGGGAGGTGCGGGGAGATATGATAGAAGTATTTAAGTGGGTGAAAGGAATCAATGAAGGGGATATAGATAAAGTTCTTATAATATCCGAGCAGGATAGGACTCGAACAACAGTTTAAGTTGGATAAGTTTAGGTTTAGGAGGAGATAGGAAGAAACTGGTTCTAAAATAGGGTGGTGGACGAGTGGAACAAGCTTAGCAACTGTGTAGTAAGTGCGGGAACACTGGAAAGCTTTAAAAGGAGGCTGGATAGATTGTTAGACGAGTGGAACAAGCTTAGCAACTGTGTAGTAGTGCGAGGAACGCTGGAAAGCTTTAAAAGGAGGCTGGATAGATTGGTGGACGAGTGGAACAAGCTTAGCAACTGTGTAGTAAGTGCGGGAACACTGGAAAGCTTTAAAAGGAGGCTGGATAGATTGTTAGACGAGTGGAACAAGCTTAGCAACTGTGTAGTAAGTGCTGGAACGCTGGAAAGCTTTAAAAGGAGGCTGGATAGATTGTTAGACGAGTGGAACAAGCTTAGCAACTGTGTAGTAAGTGCTGGAACGCTGGAAAGCTTTAAAAGGAGGCTGGATAGATTCATGGATGATAGAGTGGTAGTAACTCTCGACAGGAGCTGCCATGCACAGACCAACCAGCCTATTGCAGACTCCTTATGTTCTTGTGCCCAGTACTTGTGTGACAGAGACGTGACCAGCTTGAGGATGAACGCCAGTAGAGATGAACGCAGTAGAGATGAACGCCAGTAGAGATGAACGCCAGTAGAGATGAACGCCAGTAGAGATGAACGCCAGTAGAGATGAACGCCAGTCGAGATGAACGCCAGTAGAGATGAACGCCAGCACTGATCGCCCTAGCGGATAACGAGCCTATCAGAGGTGACGAGGAAATAAATAAAGTAAAAGTAAAAGTAGTCGCAATTATCTACTACACTTAAATAATTATCAGATAAAGTAATTAAGTGCTATTCAATAATTATATCAAATTTATGGTCATTTTTTAACCTTTTGACCAAATATTTTAATACAATTTAATGATAATTTGTTGAGAGATGGCGCTGGTGGTCACAAGTGTTACCAACTCTTCCCAACCAATAGTATACTGTATATATGATGTGTAGGTTATAATTCTCTTGATAACTTTGATTTCAGGGATAAATACAGAAATATAATCACTATATTCAGGTAATTAAGAGTTTTTAACGATATATAGTTAATTTAATAGGTAATTAATGAATATATAAAAATTAAAAACATTGACAAACATATAGTTACAACAATAGATTAAAGAAAGATCCTATCAATCTCAACTACTATAATGAAAAAATATATATAAAAAACTCCATAATTCATAACATAATACCATAATTCCCCCCCAATATATGAAGTAAAAACAAGAAATATTGTGGTTTAGGGTGAGAGTTGGTAACAGTGTTAGTCCCAGCTGTGTTGACCAAGATGGGAGGTGGAGGAGATGACTCACACAATACCTTTATTTCCTTCATCCAAGCTGTCAGCAATACCCTAGATGCTCCCGTCACGTGGTTTAGGGGTCTGTATCATCACTACAGCTGTTAAGAAATATTTTTTAATTATACTGAAGAACCATTTGTTATATACATTAACCGGTGGTCCAACTCCCCCCCCCCATTACCTTGTTAATTTACTATTTTTTAGCTTATTTATCGTCAATTTACTATTTTTCAGCTGATTTATCTTTAATTTACCATTTTTCAGGCCATTGGGCTATCAAAGCAAACGAAACTAACACTAACCAACCTTAACCAAACCAAAATGCCCTCCCTAACCTAACACTAACCTAACACTAACCAACCCTAACCAAACCAAAATGCCCTCCCTAACCTAACCCTAACACTAACCAACCCTAACCAAACCAAAATGCCCTCCCTAACCTAACCTAACCCTAACCTAACACTAACCAACCCTAACCAAACCAAAATGCCCTCCCTAACCTAACACTAAACCCCTAAAACCAAATGCCTCCTAACCAACCTAACCAAACCAAAATGCCCTCCCTAACCTAACCCTAACACTAACCAACCCTAACCAAACCAAAATGCCCTCCCTAACCTAACCTAACCTAACCCTAACCAACCCTAACCAAACCAAAATGCCCTCCCTAACCTAACCTAACCACGATAATTTCCTCAACATGTTAAACTATCTCACAGTTTTGACTACTCTCTCTATCACCACCAACAGAGTCCGTCGTCACCAAGAACCGGCCTCAGTACCCATGGTATCACCGCCAGTTCCGCCGCGTTCCCACCATAGACGAATGTTACACCGACGACGTAGTTTGTTTCATCGAGGCTAACGAGCAGTTCAAGAGGGACAGGTGAGGCGTGTGTATGTGTCATGTACTGTACGTATTATAATGTATGAAACGGGTAACAGCAGGCCTCTGTGTGTGTGTGCGTGTATATATGTGTGTATGTGCGTCTTAAAATAGCCATTAGAATAACAAAAAATACAGAATTATATTGAAATATTGGTCACAAACAAGATAAACTTAACCTAACCTTATTTATCTATTTATTTATTTACTTATTTATTTTAGGATTGTAGACAAGGGTTACTTATTTATTTACTTACTTACTTATTCACTTACTTATATTTCAGGATGGTTGACAATGAAGTGCTGAACATCCTGCGCCAACGACAAGAGGACTGCATACTGTACGAGGCGACAGACCACAAGGAGAAGTGTGCTGGGTTAATGGAGGTGTATGACAAGGCTGCTGAGAATTGGTTCATCAAATGTAAGGATATTGTACATTATTAGGGTGTGTTGAGTACTTTAAGGAGTGTACTGTACTGTGCTGTAATGGACTGTACTGTACTCTAATGGACTATACTGTAATGGGTAATACAGTACAGTATAGGACAGTTCAGTATAGTGCAGTACAGTATACAGTACAGTAATGTAGTTAAGGTTTAGCATTGGTCTTAATCTACAATAATCTTACTGTTAACTTCTGTATAAATTTTCATCTATATATAATAATAAGTTATCTCTACCCCCCCTCCAGACGGTGACTTAGGTGTGTACGGGACCGTGGTCGACGCGTACATGAAACAGAAACACCGGATGATATGGGAGCGTCGCCACGGACCGGTCGGCTCTGGCATGAAGGACTCACTGGCTTGAGACGCCCCCGTGTAGATTGATCAAACTGTCGGTAATTAGTCTCTAACGATTCATATCTTTTGTTGGTATATGTAAAAAAAAAGGAATCCAGGTAATTTAAATTATGGGTCTTTTAAATTGTTACTGTTGGTAAGAAACTGTAGTTATTGATAGTTATTGATGATTTACTCTAAGAGGATGTTTGGGGCTTTCGTGATGTAAATTGTTAAAGTCAAGTTTTGATGCCAATGTTGTACATAAATAATTTTATTTATTTGTTAGTTTTATTATATATATACTGTAGAGTATTCCTTTACACTGTCATTGTATAAAGACATTAATTGCTTGAAGGAATAACAGGGAAATCATATTACTGTACTTATGGAAGTGTACTGTATTACTGTCAATAAATGCAGGAATTTCCTCCAGCCATTTATCACATCTTAGACCATTTTATAATCATGGTTTGATCGCTCCTGTTCTCTTGCATGCAGGGTGAGAGAGAGAGGCCATATCAAGCTATGAAACTATCTCCTCCTATTACCAACTCCACTTTCATTACTAATTGGATCACCAGTATGGCTTTTGCCAGGACAGGTCTACTGGTGATCTGCTCTCCTACTGCACCCATCTTTGGTCATCCTCTCTTCGTGATTATGGGGAAACTTTTGTCATGACCCTCGACATCTACAAATCATTTGACAGGGTATGGCACAAGTCTTTGCTATCTAAACCTCCCTCTTTTGGTTTCTCTCCCCAACTTTGTTTTCTCATCTCTAGCTTCCTTGAGAACCGATCCATAGCAGTTGTTGTCGAGGGATCGATCTCTCGCTCTTTCTCTACCAATAGTAGTGTCCCACAGAGTTCTGTTCTTTCACCAACTCTCTTCCTTCTTTTTATCAATGATTTACTTCACACTACAACTAATTCTATCCATTCTTACGCCGATGATTCTACTCTTCACTCTTCCTCACATTTTCCCCTTCCTCCTAACTCTCAAACTAGATCTGTTTCTAGAACTGATATCATTACTTCTATCAACACGGATCTGTGCAGCATCTCTGAATGGGGAGATACAAACTTGGTTAAGTTCAATAGTAATAAAACTCAGTATTTACCAATTACACTTTCCAAATTAGATGATCTCCCACCAATCACATTTCAGGACGCAATCATTCTGCCAATTTCTAAAATAGATATGCTAGGCCTCATCATTTCCTTTAATATGTCATGGAAGCCACACATTCACAACATTGCTAAAGCTGCCTCCCGAAAGCTGGGAATGCTGTACAGATGCCGTAGCTACTTCACTCCTGAGCAGTTGCTTCAGGTATATAAGGGATTCATTGGTCCTAACTCGGAGTACTGCTCTCATATATGGGGCAGCTCTTCAACTGTTAGATAGGGTGGAATCAAAGGCTTATTAACTCTCCTCCTTTAGTTGATAATCTATCTTCTCTTCACAATGTTGCTTCACTCTCTCTATAACCCATTATAGTACATCCTCCTTTCCTCACACAGCCAAACTGTACAATGCTCTGCCTGTGTTTCTTGACTCACACAATCTGTTTTCTGTCATCTTCGCGGTGTAGATTAATATAATATATATATACCTGTATATATATATTTTTTTAATTTTTTTTAAACACTCTTCCCACCCCCCTCCCTCAACACTGATCATGTCACCCAGGCAGCACATGTCATCAACACAGTCCAGACACATCCCCACAATGTTAAATTTCTTGAGGCTCTGTCACCACATGATTATCTACACATACACTACCGTACACACAAAAGTCACCAACATTCTACCATTTACTGCACATTACAAATTCTTGAATATTTAAATTTATAATGAAATATCCACATAATGACCATAAAACGATGATTATAATGAGTGCAAAAAAAATAATATGACTTAACTTATGCACATAATCAAAACACTAACTGAAGGAATAAAAAAAAGATGTAATAAAGACCACAGTACTGTTAAATAAATGGAGAATAAGAGAAAGGTAGGTATTGGCCTCCCTGTGTCGACCAAGAGATGCTGTATACGACAAGGCTGCTATGGACACTAATGCTTAATGGGTAAGTTAAACCACATAAATTTATAAATCGTAATATATATATATATATATATATATATATATATATATATATATATATATATATATATATATATATATATATATATATATTAGTTAAAGATATGGTAGTTGATGGTAAAAGAACACAAGGCTTGTTTAATCACTATCTCGGAATTCTATAGATTATTCGACTATTTGTGTAGGAAATAAAAGCCTGTGTAGTTAAGAAAGGTGGAAATCGAGCAAAAATATTTTACAAAATTATTTAAAACTATATTGCTTCCGGTGGAATTGTATAAAATTTCACGTTTTTATTTGAATTTTTATGTAAAGTAGAATTTTTTTTTACCTTTTTTCGCGGGAAAATTGGTGGTGTTAGTGGTGGTAGTCTTGTGTTGGAAGACCTGGACCCATAACTATTGATATATTTAACTGCCATCATGTTCTATTTAGTTCAGGTGAGTGTCTAAGGTGTAATTCAATCGTTAAATATAGTAATGTAGTACGTGTGTTTGTAAGGTCATTAGAACTTGGGTGATTTGTCTCTCCAAACTGCATCATTTCCTTCGCCCATCAACTGTTGTAACTTAATCCTCTTCCATCTGTTAATTACGGTACGATTTTGTGTCATAACAGAGAGAAAGAGAAGGAAAGAGAGAGAAAGAAAGAGAGAGAAAGAAAGGTAGATATAGCGAGAGAGAGAGAGAGAGAGAGAGACAGTATATTGAAATCTTTTTATAACGAACAGTCTTCTCTACATATAACGTTAAATAGAGGTTTCGTTGTATAGGTTAGGTTATATGGTTTAATTAAAGTTAGTTTTTTAAGTTAGGATTGGTTAGGTTAGGTCGCTTGGTTAGGCATGTCCCCCCCCCCCCCATATTGGCTCCTAGTTACCTATTTTTACTATCTCTTTTTAATGTTGTACTGTCCTCTATATAAGGTGATTCTTGATTACTATTTAATACGTCTACTATTCCAACAACACATTATTATTTTGGCTGCTATTATTAAAATATTGACTTCTATTAGGGAATTTAAACAACACATTATTGCCGCTATAATTTTGGTTTCTTTATATTGTCTTCTATTCGGGATATTTTTTCAGTGTTTGGACATATATATTAATTAAATAGCGTTAGGTTAATCTCAAGGTGAAATAAACCAGGGTTAAAGTTCAGGGAATTCTTCAGTAATTGTTTGTGAGGCAGTGGTGGTACGTGCCTGTGTACACACCGGAAACACCTGTACATTTATTAAAACTTGTCTCCACGTTCTGATTAGGGTCGTATAAACACTAATTAGGTCACCTAGCATCACTAATTAAGTCCACCTAGCACCGTATAAACACTAATTAGTCCACCTAGCATCGTATAAACACTAATTAGTCCACCTAGCATCGTGTAAACACTAATTAGTCCACCTAGCATCGTGTAAACACTAATTAGTCCACCTAGCATCGTATAAACACTAATTAGTCCACCTAGCATTGTGTAAACACTAATTAGTCCACCTAGCATCGTATAAACACTAATTAGTCCACCTAGCATTGTGTAAACACTAATTAGTCCACCTAGCATTGTGTAAACACTAATTAGTCCACCTAGCATCGTATAAACACTAATTAGTCCACCTAGCATTGTGTAAACACTAATTAGTCCACCTAGCATCGTATAAACACTAATTAGTCCACCTAGCATCGTGTAAACACTAATTATTCCACCTAGCATCGTATAAACACTAATTAGTCCACCTAGCATCGTGTAAACACTAATTAGTCCACCTAGCATCGTGTAAACACTAATTAGTCCACCTAGCACCGTATAAACACTAATTAGTCCACCTAGCATCGTATAAACGCTAATTAGTCCACCTAGCATCGTGTAAACGCTAATTAGACCACCTAGGATTATATTTCGTACTAATTAGGCCACGTCACATTACATTAATAGTAATTAGGCTACTTTAAATACTTAAAAATTTAGTTGTATCCGAACTATAATTGTGATATATCTAGTGATGGTTGCTAGTAATTAGACCTTGTATGACAGATGACAAATTATCCTTAGTATGATTGGTATTTATTCAAGCGTGTGTGGTATAATTGTCGTGGTATAATTGTTGTGGTATAATTGTTGTGGTATAATTGTTGTGGTATAATTGTTGTTGGTATAATTGTTGTGATTGTGTGGTATATACGTTCATGTCGTAGTACAATTGTTTTAATATACGTTCATACAATTTTTTTTATAATTCATGTGGTTTAAGCACTGTATACGTTCATCGTGGTAACAATACGTTCATTTGGTTTAGCTTACACTATACGTTCATGTACGGTTACAACACACTATACGTTCATGTACGGTTACAACACACTATACGTTCATGTACGGTTACAACACACTATACGTTCATGTACGTTTATGACTTACCGTAGCTATTTATGCATGTGAGGTGTTTTCTTATTACGTAATAAAATATAAGTAATGTTTAGGGATTCCTGAGTTAGTCTTTAGCTGTAATTGGTTACGTTAGTGTTAGGTTTGGTTACGTTAGTGTTAGGTTGTGTTAGGTTTGGTTAGGGTAGGTTAGGTTGTGTTAGGTTGGTGTTAGGGTGGGGTTAGGTTGTGTTAGGTTAGGTTGGGTTGTGTTAGGAGTTGTGTTAGGTTTGGTTTAGGGTAGGTTAGGTTGTGTTGGGTTGGTGTTGGGGTAGGTTGGGTTGTGTGTTAGGTTGGTGTTGGGGTAGGTTAGGTTGTGTTAGGTTAGGTTAGGTTGTGTTGGGTTGGTGGTGTTAGGGTGGGTTAGGTTGTGTTAGGTTAGGTTGGGTTGTGTTGGGTTAGGTTGTGTTAGGTTGGGTTGTGTTGGGTTAGTGTTGTGTTGGGTTGTGTTAGGTTAGTGTTAGGGTAGGTTGTGTTGGTAGGTTGGGTTGTGTTAGATTAGGTTGTGTTGGGTTGGTGTTAGGGTGGGTTGGGTTGTGTTAGGTTGGGTTTTGTTTGGGTTGTGTTAGGTTGGGTTGTGTTGGGTTGGGTTGTGTTAGGTTAGGTTGTGTTAGGTTGGGTTGTGTTGGGTTGTGTTGGGTTAGGTTGTGTTAGGTTGGGTTGTGTTGGGTTGGGTTGTGTTAGGTTAGTGTTGTTGTGTTGGGTTGTTAGGGTAGGTTGGGTTGTGTTAGGTTGGGTTGTTAGATTAGGTTGTGTTAGGTTAGTGTTAGGGGTAGGTTGGGTTGTGTAGGTTGGGTTGTGTTGGGTTGTGTTGGGTTGGGTTGTGTTAGGTTGGGTTGTGTTGGGATTGGTTTGTTATGGGTTAGTGTTGTTGGTTGTGTTGGGTTAGTGTTGGTGTTGTTGGGTTAGGGTTGTGTTGGGTTTATGTTAGGTTGGGTTGTGTTGGGTTGGGTTGTGTTTAGGTTGGGTTTGTTGGGTTGGTGTTGTGTTAGGTTGTGTTGGGTTTAGTGTTGGTGTTGTGTTGTGGTTGTGTTGGGTTGGTGTTAGGGTGGGTTGGGTTGTGTTAGGTTGGGTTGTGTTAGATTAGGTGTGTTGGTTAGTGTTGGGGTGGGTTGGTTGTGTTAGGTTGGGTTGTGTTAGGTTAGGTTTGGGTTTCTCTGAGGTTGTTGTGAACGTATGTTACTAGGAACTGTTCTTTAAGGAGAAACGTTACGGTATCAGTGGTGCTGGGGAGCTGAGGGCCTTGCTGGGGAAGAGAGAGGCGGCGGGTCAGCTCATTTTAAGTCAGTTGGTTGAAGTAAACTGTGTGTGGGTGACGGTGCTGTACTTTAACCGTATCTCTCCGTCTCTGGTGGATCCTGGTGTGAACATCCGTCAGGTTAAAACATCGAATATTATCGTGTTTGTTTATTTTTGACTAAGACATCATTGGTTTAACATCACATTAGTAGATTTTGAAGAATATCGTAAGTAGTGGTTATCGTTCTATGTTTGACCCATTGAAGTGTGAATGATGTTGTTAGGTAGTTAAAGTGATTTTATCTCATAATAGTTCCAAATATGTGAGAAAATGTGAGAAAATGTGAGAAAATGTGAGAAAACTTTAATATACACAAGTTTGAGAATCCATATTTGTGTTTTATCATAAAGTGGGTTTATAAGACGCTCGTTTCATCTCCGTAAGTTAATTTACTGTGAAATAACCTGAATAGCCAATACAGTAGTTCACTCTCCCAGCCTGTGGGAAAATTAAATTAAGTGCCACGAAGCCACTTTCTCTGCGCCATTATAGATAAAGTGTTTGACAGCGCCACACAGCAGGGATAGCAACAAGCAAATCAACCGCAACCTCTAGCATCTGACGCGCTGCACCTATCAGCACCAGTTAACACCTCAAATATTCACACTTATCCGGATCACCCATTTAGAAGTATCATTATCCACTGTGTGTCTATTTTATCCGGCTTAAATGGTTATCCGGATCAGCCATTTTAAGTATTATTATCCACTGTGTCTATTTTATCCGGCTTAATTGGTTAACCGGATCAGCCATTACAAATGTTTTGTATCCACTGTGTCTATTTTATCCGGCAATTGGTTGTTCTGGATCAGCCGATTTAAGTGTTTTTTTATTATCCTGTGTGTCTATTTTATCCGGCTTAATTGGTTGTTTCAATTTCACTTTCAATTTCGATTTGAGTCACTGTGTGAGGCGGGAGTCAGGGGTCAGGGGTGGGGGTCAGGGTCAGGGGTCAGGGTGCGGGTCAGGGGTCAGAGGAAAGTTTCTGTTGTATGTGACGAGCAGTTTCGTTTGTTCCTGGGAATACTGCAGTACAGTTTAGAGTACAGTCCACTAGTACAGTCACACAGTACAGTCCACGAGAAATTTTAGTTTAGTACAGTCACACGAGTTACAGTTTAGAGTACAGTCACAGTACAGTTTAATTCTGTCACACAGTACAGTTTAGAGTACAGTCACCCCAGTACAGTTTGAAATTACAGTCACACGAGTACAGTTTAGGAGTACAGTCACACAGAGTACAGTTTGGAAATTACAGTCACACAGTACAGTTTAGTACAGTCACACAGTACAGTCCACAAGTTCAGTTTGGTGCGTGCAGTCATTGCAGTTTGAAGTACAGTCACACGAGTACAAGTTATGCAACAACTACCATTACTCAATGTAACCTCTTTAACTAACCTAACCTAATCTATATTAACCTAATTTAACCTCACTTACCTTAGATTAACCTAGATTAACCTCACTTAACCTAGATTAACCTCACTTAACCTAGATTAACCTCACTTAACCTAGATTAACCTCACTTAACCTGAATTAACCTCACTTAACCTAGATTAACCCAATTTAACCCAAACACTAAGACAGTATCTTTTATCAGCGATTTAGTAGGGTTAGGTTAGGTTAGGGAAGCCATCTTGGGTATGATTGGGTTGGGTTGGGAAGCCATCTTAGTTGGGTTGGGTTGGGTTGGGTTGAGTTAGGTTGAGTTGGGTTGGGTTTGAGTTGGGTTGGGTTGGGTTGGATTTAAGGTGTAGTGGGCAGCTATCAAACAGGGAGAAGATATTGGAAGCATAATGTGTTTCTATGGTGAACCTGCTGCCTGTGACCAGGTTGATGATCTGACTTTCTGCCTCATTTACACACGGTTGTAGGGTCTCAGTTGTTTCCTGACAACACCTACAACATAACATGACACAACACAACACAACACAACACCACAACCTATACAACACAACACAACAACACAACACAACACAACACAACATACATATATTGTTTCTCACTTTTAATCTTATTAAAATATATTATTATTATTATTTTTATTATCATTATTATTATTATTATTATTATTTTTATTATCATTATTAATATAATTATTAATATAATTATTATATCATTATTAATATATTTTCTTTAGGCACTGGACTAGTCGGTGACCTACTGTATACCCTGGTAGGTTAATCCCCGTAAAAATAAATAAAATAAATAAATAAAGTTACAGGATGCAGCAATCAGCTTGGAAAATATACCTCACACACACACCTCGTCTATAGGGGTGAAGGGGTAAGAGGTCACTTGCTAACGACCTATATGTTTCTGAAGTGGTGTTGATTATTGAAGTGATGAGGAGGGTGTTGAGATTTGTTGTGTTGTGTGTGTGTGTGTGTCAATAAAACAAACGTTGTTCTTTGTGTACAGTAGAGAGGACACGCAAAACACACTAAACGCCTCTATGCTTCTGTTTGAGAGGTGGTGTGATTCAATGAGGTACAGTCCTTCACTAGTGTGTTTACAGGGCTCGTCATATAGCTAGGTACAGTCCCTTCACTGGAGTGTGTTTTACAGGGGCTCGTCATATAGCCCTAGGTACAGTCCCTTCACTAGTGTGTTTGGGGCATCGTCATATAGCCTAGGTACAGTCCCCTTCACTAGTGTGTTTACAGGGGCTCGTCATATGTGGAGTACAGTCCCCTTCACTAGTGTGTTTTGGGGCTCGTCATATAGCCTGGGTACGTCCCTTCACTGAGTGTTTCAGGGGCTCGTCATGCCTAAGGTACAGTCCCTTCACTAAGTGTGTTTGGGGCTCGTCATATAGCCTAGGTACAGTCCCCTTCACTGAGTGTGTTTACAGGGGCTCGTCATATAGCCTGGAGTACAGTCCCCTTCACTAGTGTGTTTGAGGCTCGTCATATAGCCTAGGTACAGTCCCCTTCACTAGTGTGTTTACAGGGCTCGTCATTGCCTAGGTACAGTCCCTTCACTGAGTGTGTTTAAGGGGCTCGTCATATAGCCAGTACAGTCCCTTCACTAGTGTGTTTACATGGGCTCGTCATATAGCCTAGGTACAGTCCCTTCACTAGTGTGTTTACAGGGGCTCGTCATATAGCTGGTACAGTCCCCTTCACTAGTGTGTTTACAGGGGCTCGTCATATAGCCTAGGTACAGTCCCTTCACTAGTGTGTTTGGGGCTCGTCTTATAGCTGGGTACAGTCCCCTTCACTAGTGTGTTTCAGGGCTCGTCATTATAGCCTGGTACAGTCCCTTCACTAGTGTGTTTTACAGGGGCTCGTCATATAGCCTCAGTACAGTCCCCTTCACTAGTGTGTTTACAGGGGCTCGTCATATAGCCTAGGTACAGTCCCTTCACTAGTGTGTTTACAGGTGCTCGTCTTATAGCCTAGGTACAGTCCCCTTCACTAGTGTGTTTTACAGGGGCTCGTCATATAGCCTAGGTACAGTCCTTCACTAGTGTGTTACAGGGCTCGTCATATAGCCTAGGTACAGTCCCTCACTAGTGTGTTTAAGGGGCTCGTCATATAGCCTAGGTACAGTCCCTTCACTAGTGTGTTTACAGGGGCTCGTCTTATAGCCTAGGTACAGTCCTTCACTAGTGTGTTTACAGGGGCTCGTCATATAGCCTAGGTACAGGCCCCTTCACTAGTGTGTGTTTACAGGGGCTCGTCATATAGCCTAGGTACAGTCCTTCACTAGTGTGTTTACAGGGGCTCGTCTTATAGCCTAGGTACAGTCCCTTCCACTAGTGTGTTTACAGGCTCGTCATATAGCCTAGGTACAGGCCCCTTTCACTAGTGTGTTTACAGGGGCTCGTCATATAGCCTAGGTACAGTCCTCACTAGTGTGTTTTACAGGGGCTCGTCATATAGCTAGGTACAGTCCCTTCACTAGTGTGTTTACAGGGGCTCGTCCTTATAGCCTAGTACAGTCCCTTCACTAGTGTGTTTACAGGGGCTCGTCATATAGCCTAGGTACAATCCTTCACTAGTGTGTTTACAGGGGCTCGTTATAGCCTAGGTACAGTCCTTCACTAGTGTGTTTACAGGGGCTCGTCATATAGCCTAGGTACAGTCCTTCACTAGTGTGTTTACAGGGCTCGTCATATAGCCTAGGTACAGTCCACTAGTGTTTTACAGGGGCTCGTCATATAGCCTAGGTACAGTCCCTTCACTAGGTGTGTTTACAGGGGCTCGTCATATAGCTAGGTACAGTCCCCTTCACTAGTGTGTTTACAGGGGCTCGTTAGGTTATATGTACAGTCCCCTTTATGTAATTAACTTTAATGGGTCATTTAGATAGATTTCCACTCCTCTGATTGGTGGAAATAATCAGGAACGAACCTTGGATAATCAGAGAGTCGAGACTGAGTGTTCCTAGTGAGTGACCACCATTGTTTATTGCATCCTCACATTCTTGTTATTGGGCAGTCATGGGGCCCACTTTCACCTCCATTTCACCTTGCTGTATGGGACCCAATTTCCTTTTTCCCCTGGGACCCAATTTCACACCCCTTTTCACCCCTGGGACCCAATTTCATCCCTTTTTTCCCCTGGGACCCAATTTACCCCCTTTTTCACCCCTGGGCCCCAATTTCTCCAGGGACCCAATTTTACCTCCTTTTTCACCCCTGGGACCCAATTTCACCCCCGGACCAATTTCACCCCAGGACCCTATTTTACCCCTTTTTCACCCTGGGGACCCAATTTTACCCTTTTCACCCCTGGGATCAATTTCATCCCGGGACCCAATTTTACCTCCTTTTTTCACCTGGGACCCAATTTCACCTCCTTTTTAACTCTCTGTGTTGTTGGTAGTGACCGAAGCTTAATTCTCAAAGTTTCCTGAGGTAAAACTTCCTCAGGTGTTGATGTGAGGAAGTTCCTGCCTCCTTCACCTATAACTCAGGAGACTAACAGCTAAATTAACGTAGTAGGTAGGTACTGTTTCACCTCTCACAAGCCTGAGTGTTTGATTACGTAAATATGTGGTGTTAAGGTATCTAGTTAAGGTAGAGTCTCAGTGTTGTGTCTCCTAACTGGTGGTGTTAAGGTATCTAGTTAGGGGAGTCTCAGTGTTGTGTCTCCTAACTTGGTGTTAAGGTATCTAGTTAAGGTAAGTGGGTGTGTCGGTTGATGTGACTCATAAGGACACAATATATTGTTACTTATTATTATTATTATTATTATTATTATTATTATTTATTATTATTATTATTATTATTATTATTATTATTATTATTATTGTTATTATTATTATTATTATTGTTATTGTTAATTATTATTATTATTTTTATTATTATTATTATTATTATTATTATTGTTATTATTATTATTATTGTTATTATTATTATTATTATTATTATTAATTATTATTATTATTGTTATTATTATTATTATTATTATTATTGTTAATTATTATTTTATTATTATCATTATCATTATTATTATTATTGTTGTTGTTATTATTATTACAGTCGTTCACCAACACAGTCGTCCACCACCACCAATAGTCGTCCACACAGTCGTCCACCACCACCACCATAGTCGTCCACCACCACAGTCGTCCACCACCACCACCATAGTCGTCACACCACCACAGTCGTCCACCACCACTATCACCACCACACAACCATGACTGTCAAATATACAGACACCGTTGCTACAGTTGGGAGCTTTGGCAGTTTCTTCAAGCTACTGATGAAGTGAGTTGATGATGTTACCTGAGAGAGAGAGAGAGACGGACACTCACCCACCTGTACCCCCACAGATGGCGCGGCAGTGTTTACAAGATGATCTGGCAAGACATGTTGGTCTACCTGGTCCTGTACACCTTGTTGTCGCTGGTGTACCGCCTGGCTCTACCTCCCCTGGCCAAAGAGTGAGTATCTTATCTCTATCCCCCTTATCTTCCCCTTTCTTACCCCTTTCTTCCCCTTTTCTTCCCTCTTTACCCCTTCCCGTTCCCCTTCGTTTCTCCTCCTGCCTCCTTCGTTTTCTTCTCTTCCCCCTTCCGCTCCTCCTTCCCCCTTCCTCCTCCTCTCCTCTTTCCCTCTCCCCTTCCTCCTCTTCCTCTCCTTTTCCTCCTCCTTCCCCTCCCCTTCCTCCCCTTCCCCTTTACAATATCTGATTTATTTTTCTTCAATATGACATACTGTATGGCGGAGGGGGTGGTTGAGAGGGTAGTTAAAGGGGGGGTAGTTAAGGGTGGAGGTTGTTAACAAGTATAGACCACTAACATCATCTACTCTCTCCTCTTAACAACAGGTACTTCGAGATGCTTGTTATCCACTGCGCCCGTTTCCGTGACCTGATACCCGTGTCGTTCGTGCTGGGTTTTTACGTGTCGTTGGTGGTCAAACGATGGTGGGACACGTACCAAAGTATCCCTGTTTCTACACTGCTGCCGTGCTTGCAGGCGTACATCCCCGGCTTGGTGAGTTGTTTGTGAACCACGGCAGCCTAGAGACGGTAATGTGTGACCCCTTTTGTTGATCTGGCACTCTAAACCACGGCAGCCTAGAGACGGTAATGTGTGACCCCTTTTGTTGATCTGGCACTCTAAACCACGGCAGATTAGAGACCCCTTTTGGCACTCAAGGTCCGTTCATCTGGCACTCTAAACCACGGCAGCCTAGATAGGTCTCAGTAATAAAGGTGTAATGACTGAGTGGCACCAATATATACAGTAGGTCCAGCGCCCCTTCCACGGGGATTCCTGATTCAGATTCCATTGAGACGACTTAACTCATCCGTTTCACCCAACAGAATCAAGAGAGACGGGAGGTAAGATCGAGACTTCTACGCTACATCAACCTAACTATCCTTATATCTACGCTTCCATTTCCCCCGTCGTTAACAAGGAGTTCACTTCACTCAGGGACTACAGGAAGAACGGTAATGATGTTAGGTTAGGTTTGTGTGGGGAGGGGAGGAGGGGGGAGGGGAGGGTTGGTTTTGGTTAGGTTAAGTTAGGTTAGGTTATGTTAAGTCAGGTCAGGTTAAGTTAAGATGACCTTTAATAACTGCCTCATTACAGGTTACAACTACTTAACTGAGACTGAACTCGGTGAACTTGAACGACTGAAGACCGATCACCACAAGGCCTGGGTGCCCCTCCTCTGGGCCTGTGACGTCATATACCGAGCCAGGATGGACTCATCAGGATGGACTTGGGCCAGAAGACGCTTATTGATGAGGTCACTAAAATAAGGGAAAAGTGTATGAGGCTCGGCTTACAGTAACATCAACATTCCTCTTGTTTACACTCAGGTGAGGCTCTTGTTTACACTCAGGTAGGGGCTTGTTTACACTCAGGTAGGGGCTTGTTTACACTCAGGTAGGTCTTGTTTACACTCAGGTAGGCTCTTGTTTACACTCAGGTAGGCTTTTGTTTACACTCCAGGTGGGCTCTTGTTTACCTCAGGTAGGCTCTTGTTTACACTCAGGTAGGCTCTTGTTTACACTCAGGTGAGGCTCTTGTTTACTCAGGTAGGCTCTTGTTTACACTCAGGTAGGCTCTTGTTTACACTCAGGTAGGCTCTTGTTTACACTCAGGTGGGCCCTTACCTCCTCAGTAAACAATGGGTCAGGTATTTCAGACACGTTCTTCATCAAAGTGTTCTTGGTATAACACTTAATATATATAACGGATGACGTAACACCTGACAGTAACGTTGATAACACTATAACACCTGACAGTAACGTTGTAACACCTGATAGTAACGTTGATAACAAAGACTAGACCAAACTGCCTGATCGTTTAGTGGTTTAAATTATAAATTAAGATAATATTTAGGGGTTGGTCATCATTCTACGGGTCACTAGTTACTGTAAGAAGAGATTAGTTAAGTCTCTCATCAAAGGCCAACGTTTTCTATGGATGTAACATAGAAAACTGACTTAATTGAATATTTAGGATAAACTCGTATAAATTAATATTCTTATAGTGCCTTCGGTTACGTAGTGCTGCAAGTAATGTTGAATTATATAAAAATAAAAATAAATAAAGATTTTAAATTCATTCTAGTATTATTGTTTCGGTCATCCAGTAAATTTTAGGATTTTAAGTTAAGTTTAGGTTAGGTTGAAATTACGTTTTTCCGATGGTTTTTATGTGTTTTAAACAACTTCCTCATAGATGGATGAACGAAGCGATATAGTTTCACCTTAATTCTTGTCTTACGAGTTGACAATGAAAGAAAAAATCTCAAACATCAGCCAACCTGTCCCAGAGCCTCCCTAGCCTCTCACACACTCACCTCTCTAGGTAGTGACCCTCTCCTACAGGTAGTGACCCTCTCCTCTCCTACAGGTAGTGACCCTCTCCTCTCCTACAGGTAGTGACCCTCTCCTACAGGTAGTGACCCTCTCCTCTCCTACAGGTAGTGACCTCTCCTCTCACAGGTGTGACTCCGGTTGACCCTCTCCTCTCCTACAGGTAGTGACCTCTCCTACAGGTGCCCTCTCCTACAGGTAGTGACCCTCTCCTACAGGTAGTGACCCTCTCCTCTCCTACAGGTAGTGACCCTCTCCTCTCCTACAGGTAGTGACCCTCTCTCCTAAGGGTACCCACAGGTGGTGACCCTCTCCTACAGGTAGTGACCCTCCTCTCTCCTACATGTAGTGACCCTCTCCTCAGGTTGACCTCTCCTCCACGGTAGTGACCCCTCTCCTACAGGTAGTGACCCTCTCCTACAGGTGTGACCCTCTCCTCTCCTACAGGTAGTGACCCTCTCCTACAGGTAGACCCTCTCCTGCAGGTAGTGACCCTCCCTCAGGTGTACCTCTCCTCTCCTACAGGTGGCTCTCCTCTCTCGGTGACCTCTCCTGTGTAGCCTCTCCTACAGGTAGTGACCTCTCTCCTACAGGTAGTGACCTCTCCTCTCCTACAGGTAGTGACCCTCTCTCCGGTTGACCTCTCCCCGGGGCGCCCTTCTCTACAGGTGTGACCTTCTTAAGGTATGACCTCGGGTGACCCTTCTACAGGTAGTGACCTTCCTCAGGTAGTGACCCTCCCCAGGTGTGACTCTCACAGGTAGGACCTTTCAGGTAGTGACCTCCTCCTCCTACAGGTAGTGACCCTCTCCTTCCTACAGGTAGTAATCCTCTCCTCTCCCTACAGGTAGTGACCCTCTCCCTCTCCTACAGGTAGTGACCCTCTCCTCTCCTACAGGTAGTGACCCCTCTCCCTACAGTAGGTAGTGACCCTCTCCCTCCTCCTATAGGTAGTGACCCTCTCCTACAGGTAGTGACCCTCTCCTCTCCTACAGGTAGTGACCCTCTCCTCTCCTACAGGTAGTGACCCTCTCCTCTCCTACAGGTAGTGACCATCGCCGTCTACTCCTTCTTCGTCTTCTCACTGCTCGGGGAACAGTACCTCGACCCGGCCAGCCAACACCCCGACCACAAGATCGACGCCTATGTACCGGTGTTCGCTCTCTTGCAGCTCTTCTTCTACATAGGCTGGTTGAAGGTGGCCGAGGCGCTACTCAACCCCTTCGGTACAGACGACCATGATATTGAGTTCTTAGATCTCCTGAAGAAACATCTGCAGGTATGGTGTGTGGGGGAGGGGATTAGGGGAGGTTAGGTTAGGTTTGTGGGGGAGGAGGTTAGGTTAGGTTAGGTTTGTGG
Organism: Homarus americanus; assembly: GCF_018991925.1. NCBI lineage: Eukaryota > Metazoa > Arthropoda > Malacostraca > Decapoda > Nephropidae > Homarus > Homarus americanus. The sequence continues at coordinate 28,089,121 of NW_024722227.1, forward strand.
GGAGGAGGTTAGGTTAGGTTAGGTTAGGTTAGGTTAGGTTAGGATTTTTGGAGGGGGGTTAGGGGTTAGATTAAGGTGGTGACACTGAACAAACTTTCCTTTACTAACCTAACCTAACCCTACAGATGACTCAGCTTCTGTGTGACCCCGTGTACATGGAGGAACCTTGCACCACCAACCTGCCGCAGGAGCAGACTGTAGCAGGCGGTGATGACGAGAAGGAACAGCAACAGGAACAACAGATGTGTCAAAGTAACAATAACATAGAACTGGTGGTGGTGAAAAGTAGTACCACACCGGCTATCAACTTCCCCTCAACTGTACTATGTGGTGGTACTATTGTTAACTCCCTCAGTCAGCCGCTATTGTGAGTCTAGCTATCATGTGTTGGTACTACTGCTGTGATGTGTTGGTACTACTGACTGCTGTGATGTGTTGGTACTACTCTGTGTTGTGTTGGTACTACTGTGTGTTGTGATGTGTTGGTACTACTGACTGCTGTCTTGTGTTGGTACTACTCTGTGTTGTGTTGGTACTACTGTGTGTTGTGTTGTGATGGTATTACTGACTGTTGTGATGTGATGGTACTACTGACTGTTGTGATGTGATGGTACTACTGACTGTTGTGATGTGATGGTACTACTGACTGCTGTGATGTGTTGTTAGTCGTAATACATAATACTGTATGAATAAAACAATAGCTGTATTATATTGTATTTATCAATGGTGTATGACCTGACACTAACACGCTGTATACATCAGTTTTAATATACGATAATCCTATTAACCAATAACTAGTAATTTTATTAATCCTATTACTATTTTTATAATCTGTAGTAGTGGTAGTTGTTGTAGTAGTGGTAGTAGTGGTATTGGTGGTAGTGTTATAGTAGTAGTAGTAGTAGTAGTGGTGGTGGTAGTAGCAAATATGTTGAAGGAAATCTGTCGTGATGTCAGTGTAGAACCGACCCTCCTTCCATTGGACGGTGAGATCTTCCAACATAGGACTTCAAGCACATCCAACGAAGTCCATATTGACGTCAGTGCTCGAGGATTCTGGACACAGGGACAGCGAGCCTTCTTCGACATCAGGATTTTTTATCCCATGGCCGCATGTCACCGTAACTTAGCTCTCGATGCTGCACACAGGAGGAACGAGAACGACAAGAGAAGGGCATATGGGGAGAGAATTCAGAACGTTGATCAAGGCAGCTTCACTCCTCTAGTGTTCACAACCTCTGGTGGGATGGGACCAAGTGCAAGATGCTACACCAGACTCGCGGAGGTGTTATCCGAACAGAAGCAGCAGCCCAGAAGTTATGTTACAGCCTGGATCAGATGTCGACTGTCCTTCTCTCTCCTTCGGTCGGCTTTTTTCTGTCTCAGGGGAACGAGAACATCGGCCCCAAAGCCGACAACAGTTGCAGATATTGACTATGAGGCAACAGTCACTGAATGCCACATAGATCTGCGGCTCAACAGCTAGGATGGCTACTTATGTATTAGGATATTTAATATTAAGGTAATAAAATGGCGGCGAAGGTGTAGCTATTGGGGGAGGCTGGAGGTCACGTTAAAAAAAGTAGTAGTAGTAGTAGCAGTAGTAGTAGTAGCAGTAGTAGTAGTAGCCACACATTCTCAAACAAATTCTCAAGGGACAGACAATACAAGAAACCTAACCTAACCCTAAAACCAACGCCAGTGTGGGCAGAAGAGAACGTGTACCCGATGAATGTTCGTGGGTCTTAAGGTATCTCGTTAGGGGTAGGAGGGGATTGACGACATAACCCTTAACTAGTTCCATGTTGTGTTACTGTGGTTATATTCAGGTCACATAAGCGTCTGTAATGTGTATGGTTAGATTAGGTTAAGTTGCTTCCCTGGTGTTAGGACATGGATTAACACGGGTATGGATTAACACAGGTATGGATTAACACAGGTATGGATTAACACAGGTATGGATTAACACAGGTATGGATTAACACAGGTATGGAGGTTCGTTGACTCAAAACACGAACGAGTGATTCCTTGGACCGGATGTGAGGAATGAATCCACTTCCCCACCGCACCCAGCTCTTAATTCAGCTGTGTGTGTGTGTGTGTGTGTGTGTGTGTGTGTAGGGTTAGGTTAGGTTAATCGGTCGATGGGCTACACCTGGCCATGGTGTTAAGACAGTCGACCAACACACTATCAGTCACTGGACATCCGGCAGATTTAACCATGATAGTCCAGTGTTGTGGTGACGTAGTTAACCTCTACCACAGGAGAGTAAACGAGCTGGCTGTCACTTGTTATAGTTACCATAACGGCTCGTTAACTCCTACTAGTGATCTCTTAACTACTGTGAGGGTAATGACCAGGTGTATGTATGTATGTAGGGCGACCTGTGGTGTAATGGTCAGCATGTTCGCCTCGCAAGTGACTGGACCCGGGTTCGATCCTCGGGCAGGGTGAAGCTATGGACAAGTTTCTTTACGCCATTTGCCTCTGTCTACCCAGCAGCAGTAATTGGGGACCTGGATGTTAATTGATTTGTGGATCGTGTTCTGGGGTAATGGTTACCCAGTGCAGTTTGCGAGTTGTCCGGTCTTCTCGGACTATTCCTTGACACTGGGTCATGCAGCTCGTTAACTCAGGGTGTGGTTGTTGGCGACAGCTTCTACACCTTAAACAAATTCAAGTCCAGGTGGCCATCCTTGGTACACGAGGGGTAACCATTATGTATGTTGATGAAGGTAATGGCGTGTGTTAATTGTTTACAGGTGAGAATAATAATTATAATAATAGAACCAAAAATTAAGATACAATAATATATTTTAACAGTACGTGCAGGGCGGCAGGCCTCCGGCATCCTGCCAGCCGCTCCCTCGCCGCCTACGGTCACGCCTACACCTCCTGTTTTGGTCCCAAGTTTTCGTCACCGTTTCTCTAGGCAATATATTTCGTTCACCCATGGTTAGGTTAGGTTAGGGTAGTTTGGGTTTGGTTTGGTTAGGTTAGGATTTCTTTCGGTGTAGGTTTGGTTAGGTTAGTGTGGGTTGGGTTACGTTAGGTTAGTGTGGGTTGGGTTACGTTAGGTTTGTGTGGGTTGGGTTACGTTAGGTTTGTGTGGGTTGGGTTACGTTAGGTTAGGTTTGAGTTAGGTTCGGGTAGGTTAACGTGAGATCCCTCGTATAGAACAGATACTCCTTGAGGTGAGGTTAAGTTAGGTGATGACTGTGTTGAACTCAAGATCTCATCATTATAACGGGGTTAGCACACCTCTAGTGCCCCAGTTGGCTGACTCACGTATCAAAAAAAAACACCACAACTTAACTCTGACGTCATACTTATACTTTAACCCACGTCACTAGTTAAACTTTTAAAAACTTTCCATATTATCATAACTTTTTACCATCCAAAATACCAATATGGCGAGTTGTCTTGAGTTAACGTTTCTCAGAATTAATCTTCTCATTGGCTGAGAAATTATACTGGTGGCGTGACGAGGTTCTTATTGGCTAGGGGAAAGAAGGGGGGAGTTTTGATTGGCTGAGGGGAGAGGGATTCATCTCGTAGTGTTGTGAGGAGGAGTTTTCATTGGTTAAAGGTGTGGTTGAAAGAATTTCCTGGGGCAGCAGGCGGACGGTGTTGTGTTAGTGGCCAAGAAGACGTTCTTGGGTGTGGTGTATACAGTCTATGTATAACTGTTAATGTATCACTGTATACAGTATAATACATAGTGTATGTATAACTGTATACAGTATAATACATAGTGTATGTATCACTGTTTGTGTCACGTATTAATGGATACAATACAACACTGAAATAAGTAAGTATACTTTATCATATGTAAGAGTGATTGTTATGTGTATATATATATTATGTTATGTATGTGTGTGTTTACTGTATGTATGTATGTATGTACAGTATGTATGTAGGATGTATATTTTGAATGTAAGTATGTATGTATGTAGAGTATATATGTATGTAGAGTATATATGTATGTAGAGTATATATGTATGTAGAGTATATATGTATGTATGTATGTGTGTGTGTGACCTAAATAATATTGAGAGCTTAATATGGAGAGTTAGCTCAGTTTAACACACACACACACACACACACGTCAGACAGAGAGATAATTATCTAACCGGTTTCTTAGTTAAATCGACTGCCTGTCTGTCTATCTCTCTATCTGTCTGTCTATCTCTCTATCTGTCTGTCTATCTCTATCTGTCTGTCTATCTCTCTATCTGTCTGTCTATCTCTATCTGTCTGTCTATCTGTCTATCTCTCTATCTGTCTCTATCTCTGTCTATCTGTCTGCCCGTCTGTCTGTGTCTGTTTGCCTGTCTGTCTGTCTATCTCTCTATCTGTCTGTCTATCTGTCTGTCTGTCTATGGTGAAACATTATTTAACCTTGAAATTCCAGGTTTGTTGTACCGTGAAGGGTCGTGACAGTCTGCCTCCCACCACCACGACCACCACCAACTACTACCATTACCTACCACAACTACCACCATCTTCGACTACCACCTACCACTACCCCACCTACCCACCACCTTCAGCGCCTTCTACGAGTTATGACTGTCCGGTACTGTGATAAAGCAGCCAGTCGTGGTGGATTTGGTTCGTTCTGGCAGTTGTTATTGAGGTGAGATAACTGCCTCCTGTACCTACGTAGAGAAAAGGGGGGGTAGGTAGGAAGGGGGAGGGTGGGTAGAAGGGGGTGTAGGTAGGAAGGGGGGAGGTGGGGAGGGAGTGGTGGAAGGGGTAGGTAGGAGGAGGGGTGGGTAGGGGGGAGTAGGAAGGGGAGGGAGTGGTAGGAAGGGGGAGGGGTAGGTCAATAGAGGAAGATATGCAGATATAGAGGGAAATATATATTATACATATACCTATACCTTATTAACAGGTAAAGGTGACCAGATTAAATTCTCCATAACAGTATTTTGTAGTTTATTTTTGTTAGTGGATGATTGTATGTGATGTATTCAGTGTAAGTATTGTATTGTGACGCGTCTCCTTATTTACAGATGGCGTGGCAGTGTTTACAAGATGGTCTGGCAAGATATGTTACTGTATATTATTTTATATTACTCCATATCGTTCATCTATCGTTTTGCTCTTGATGAGGAGTCTAAGAGGTTAGTATACATATACATATATACATACATATGTATATATATATATACGTACATACGCATTTAGTTATTGAAGTACAGTAAAACATTGTATACAGTCCCCTTAACTAGTGTGTTTACAGAGGCTCGCTTTCCGTCTTCTAAACCAAACCAAAACAAACCAACCCCAACCAACCCCAACCAAACCCAACCAAACCCAACCAAACCCAACCAAAACAAACCTAACCAAAACAAACCTAACCCAACCAAACCCAACCAAAACAAACCTAACCAAAACAAACCAAACCCAACCAAACCTAACCTAACCAATTTCTATCTACAGGACGTTCGAGAATGTGGTCATCCACTGCACCCGTTTCCGCACCCTCATCCCGCTGTCGTTCGTGTTAGGGTTCTTCGTGTCGCTGGTCGTCAGCCGCTGGTGGGGAGTTTATCAGAGTCTACCATGGCCAGACACCTGTGCTATCTTGGTGGCCACGCATATACCCGGCCAGGTGAGTCAGTCAGTCAGTCAGTGAGTTAGGTTAGGTTAGGTTAGGTTCTTTGATTGAATTTCACTGTTATATAAGACTTTCAGGTGATTATCATATATTTATTATTATTTTGTAAGTACATCATCACTTAACACACACGTAACCCAATCCAACCCAACCTAATTCAAACCAACCCAGTACACCATCAACAAACCTAACCTAACCCATCCCACCGTAACCTAACCTAACCCAATACACCATCAACAAACCTAACCTAACCCAATACACCATTATCTAACCTAACCTAACCCAATACACCATTATCTAACTTAACCCATCCCACCTTAACCTAACCTAACCCAATACACCATTATCTAACTTAACCCAACCCACCGTAACCTAACCAAACCTAACCTGATCTAACCTAACACAAACCTAACCTGATCTAACCTAACACTAACCTAACCAAAATGAACTAAAGACAATATTAACGTCAACAGAGCGGTCAAGAGCGAGAGGTGAGGCGCTCTGTACTACGCTATGTTAACCTAGCCATGGCTCTTACCTTCGCCATGGTATCTCCTGTTGTAAGGGCTAAACTACCTAACCTGGAGAGCTTTGTTACGGCAGGTAGGTAATTGTGATGTTTCCTAGGTCATTGGGTTGTTTCCTAGGTCATTGTGTTGTTTCCTAGGTCATTGGGTTGTTTCTGGCTGGTGTTTCTGGTCATTGGTGTTTTGGTTTGTGTTCTAGGTCTGGGTTGTTCCTAGGTCATTGGGTTGTTTCTAGGTCATTGGGTTGTTTCTGGTCATTGTGTTTGGTATTGTGTTTCCTAGGTCATTGGGTTGTTTCCTAGGTCATTGTGTTGTTTCCTAGGTCATTGGGTTGTTTCCTAGGTCATTGTGTTGTTTCCTAGGTCATTGTGTTGTTCCTGTCAATATTGGTACAGGATACAGTGATTTATATCATGTTTCTGTCAACAGGATATTTGACAGATGATGAACTACAGATACTGAAAGCCCTCGAGAACACCACATCATTACATAAGACTTGGGTGCCAGTGTTGTGGGCCTGTAAGACTGTCGACCAGGCCAAGCGAGAGGGCCATGTGAGTGAAGGTGGCCAACGTGCTATTACTCGCGAGATCTTGGCCATCAGAGGCAAGTGTGGTGGTCTGATGGGCTGGAACGAGTACAATATACCTCTTGTGTACACTCAGGTTAGTACTGTACTTTTTGTGTACACTCTGGTTAGTTATGTACGTGTTTTTGTGTACCACAGCTGGGGTGTAGGTGTACCACAGCTGGGGTGTAGGTGTACCACAGTTGGTCATATAACAACATCGTATCTGTTGCAGCCTCACTCACCCACCACCCACCTCTCCTACAGGTAGTGACCCTCTCCTCTCCTACAGGTAGTGACCCTCTCCTCTCCTCCTACAGGTAGTGACCCTCTCCTCTCCTACAGGTAGTGACCCTCTCCCTCTCCTACAGGTAGTGACCCTCTCCTCTCCTACAGGTAGTGACCCTCTCCCTCCTACAGGTAGTGACCCTCTCTCTCTCCTACAGGTAGTGACCCTCTCCTCTCCTACAGGTAGTGACCCTCTCCTCCTACAGGTAGTGACCCTCCTACAGGTAGTGACCCTCTCCTCTCCCTACAGGTAGTGTCCCTCTCCTACAGGTAGTGACCCCTCCTCTCCTACAGGTAGTGTGTCCCTCTCCCTCCTACAGGTAGTGACCCTCCTCTCCTACAGGTAGTGACCCTCCTCTCCTACAGGTAGTGACCCTCTCCCTCCTACAGGTAGTGACCTCTCCTACAGGTAGTGACCCTCTCCTCCTACAGGTAGTGTCCCTCTCCCTCTCCTACAGGTAGTGACCTTCTCCTCTCCTACAGGTAGTGACCCTCTCCCTCCTACAGGTAGTGACCCTCTCCTCTCCTACAGGTAGTGACCCTCCCTCTCTACAGGTAGTGACCCTCTCCCTCTACAGGTAGTGACCCTCTCCTCTCCTACAGGTAGTGACCCTCTCCCTCTCTCTCCTACAGGTAGTGACCCTCTCCTCTCCTACAGGTAGTAACCTCTCCTCTCCTACAGGTAGTGACCCTCTCCTTTCCTACAGGTAGTGACCCTCTCCTCTCTCCTACAGGTAGTGACCCTCTCCTCTCCTACAGGTAGTGACCCTCTCCTCTCCTACAGGTAGTGACCCTCTCCTCTCCTACAGGTAGTGACCATCGCCGTCTACTCCTTCTTCTTTCTTCTGCTGGGGGACAAGTTCCTCGACCCGGCCCAGACCCTCCCAGGACACTCCATCGACTTCTACGTGCCGGTGTTGGCTCTTCTTCAGCTCTTCTTCTACGTCAGTTGGATCAAGGTCGCTGAGGCTCTGTTGAACCCTTTTGGTTCTGACGATAACGACTTTGAGTTCGTCCCGCTGCTGACCAGACATCTTGAGGTGTGTGGCGGATGTAACCTAACCTAAACTATCCTAACACTAACCTAAACTATCCTAACACTAACGAAAACTAACGTAAACTATTCTAGCACTAACGTAAACTAACCTAACACTAACCTAAACTAACGTCAACTATTCTAACACTAACCTAAACTAACGTAAACTAACCTAACACTAACGTCAACTATTCTAACACTAACCTAAACTAACGTCAACTAACCTAACACTAACCTAAACTAACGTAAACTAACCTAACACTAACCTAACCTAACCTACTCAGTCTTTCATCTACAATTGATTTATATTTTTTCCCTCAATGATTTTATTTACCTTAACTAAATCAATCACCAATAATTAATCATCAATCACCAATCAATCATCAATCATCAATTCTCTCTATTGTTCCAGATGTCGGGATTGTTATCAGAGCCAAGTCCTACTCAACTACCAATTAAACTACGGGAATTGGCCATTAGCGATCACCCTACTAAGGTCGATTACGTGGAAGACGATGTGCAGTCTAGTACAGGCTCTATGGAACACTGCCTCTAGTATGTTAGGTTTTGGTTAGTTTTGGTTGGGTTTGGTGAGTTTGGTTGAGGTTGTTGGGAAGGTTTGGTTGGTTGGTTGGTTTGTGGGTTGGTGGGTAGAAGGTTTGTGAGGGTTGGTTGGAAGGGAAGGTTTGGTTGGATTTGGTTAGGTTGGGTAAGGAGGTTTGGTTAGGTTGGGTAAGGAAGGTTTGGTTGGGTTTGGTTAGGTTAGGTTTGGTTAAGGAAGGTTTGGTTGGGTTTGGTTTGGTTAGGTTGGGTTAGGTTCTTTCATCATGGTAATATATATAATGCAGTATAATCCTAAGTCAATGTTTATGTTAAACTTTAAGGCACTTTGGTGATGTGTGTGTGTGTGTGTGTGTGTGTGTGTGTGTGTGTGTGTGTGTGTGTGTGTATGTATATGTATGTATATATGTATGTATGTATGTGTGTGGAGTGTGTGTATGTGTTTGTATGTATATGTATGTATGTATGTGTGTGTGTGTTTACGTCACCGACATTACACACACACATACACCTTTTATATAAACAGTTAAATCGTCGACTTTGTTTCTGTCCTCCCAACAATCGTCGACTGTTTCTGTCCTCCCAACAATCGTCGACTGTTTCTGTCCTTCCAACAATCGTCGACTGTCTGTCCTCCCCAACTCGTCGATGTTTCCCCAAATCGTCGACTGTTTCTGTCCTCCCAACAATCGTCGACTGTTTCTGTCTCCCCAACAATCGTCGACTGTTTCTGTCCTCCCAACAATCGTCGACTGTTTCTGTCCTCCCCAACAATCGTCGACTGTTTCTGTCCTCCCAACAATCGTCGACTGTTTCTGTCCTCCCCAACAATCGTCGACTTTGTTTCTGTCCTCCCAACAATCGTCGACTGTTTCGTCCTCCCAACAATCGTCGACTGTTTCTGTCCTCCCAACAACGTCGACTGTTTCTGTCCTCCCACACGTCGACTGTTCTGTCCTCCCAACAATCGTCGACTGTTTCTGTCCTCCCAACAATCGTCGACTTTTCGTCAACAATCGTCGACTGTTTCTGTCCTCCCAACAATCGTCGACTGTTTCTCCCAACAATCGTCGACTTGTTCTGTCCCCAACAATCGTCGACTGTTTCTGTCCTCCCCAACAATCGTCGACTGTTTCTGTCCTCCCAACAATCAACAGTCAATAAATCAACAGTCGATAAATCAACAGTCAATTAATCAACGATCAATCAACAGTCCAAGAACAAGTTAAATTGTCTACATAAAGTAACAATGGAATAAATTTAACCTGAAGTAAAAGGAATACCCATATTTTATTATTAACTTGACGAAATTTTAACGTAAAACTTGTGTTACATTTATAGTCAATAATAACAACTGTGTACCCTTAAAAAATTATATATATACAGTCAAACGAGCATAAAACTAACTATATAACCTCTTTGCTAATTCAACCTTTCCTTAACTGTCAAACAATATTATTTTATCCACGACTTATATTTCTTATTCCACTTGACGTTATTATCGGTTCCATTCCTTTGTCCTTCTTCGTAATCTTTATTTCTTATATTTTTATTGTGTTGTTTCGTGTATGTAAATTTCCTTCACTAAAATGGTAAAAGAAATTTTTTATTGTTTAGATGTCAGTGACCCCAGCCATACGATCATGGGTGACTAACACACACACAACACTCCTGAAGTTATTATTATATATTATTAATAATCCTTCATCTTAGGAGGTAATTTTATGATTATTTAATATATAAATTGAATAAATATAACTTGATTAAACGTGGAACTACATTTTGTCATATATATTAACATTTATCAAAGTCTACCCAGGATTAGATAAGCCCAGAAGTGTCCAACAAACACTCCTGTAGTTATTATATTATATTATTAATAATCCTTGATCTTTGAAAGTAATTTAACGAGTATTTTATATATAAATTAAATAAAATATAACTTAATCAAACGTGGAACTACATTTTGTCATATATATTAGCATTTATCAAAGTCTACCCATCAATAGGTTCCGTTTTCTATGAGTGTTCAGGTACGTCATCGACACGCTGGCTTGAGAGGCTGGTGAGGGTTTATGTTTGGGCTGGCCAGCTGATAATCACTCTCCTCCCCAGCTCTTCTCTGACAGGTGGCAACGTTGCCTTGTTGTGTAGATAAAGTACAACTCTCAAAGATCTTGGTGAAATATTTATATTACTAGTTTATTTAAGCAGTTAATGAGGAATTAACTTAAATGCCCCTAACGTTAACGATGTATGAGAAGGGGTTGGTAGGCCTAGTCTCATAAATGCTGCGTTGTACAAATTGATGTACAATAACAGTAATATACAGTAAAACCATTGTCATTTACACCTAATGATCGTAATATGTCACTTGGCATTTTATTCTTATTGTTTAAAATGTCAACGAATTTGAAAGGTTCCAAGTACAACCTAATGGTGTAAATAAACTAAACATTAACACAACTTTTATTACAACTTATATATTGTTTTAATTGACTGATTCACTGTAGTAGATGAATATTGATGTAGTGGACACAATTGATGTTATGCTCTAGTAAATATTGTATATAAAAGATGAAACTATTTATAATTCTTGAAGATTTTAATTATTACAGATATTGTCTTGCACATAATAGTAGTTCGTCTTAGCACCCGCACTAGTAAACGACCTGTCTGTCTGTCTGTCTGTCCACCCCAGAGATGTACAGGGTTGTTCTGCATTCCCTGCCACCCTTAACACTGTACCATCCATGAAATAATTACCCATGACCCTAATAGCTGAACTGCCTCATGTAATTCAACCCAGCGAGTTCATTGATGTCAAGAGGCCTAGATACCTTTTACCACTACTACCACAATCCTACCACTACTACTACGATCCTACCACTCCTACTACGATCCTACCACTACTACCATGATCCTATTACCACCACCACCACCACTACCACGATCCTACCACTACCACCACCACCATGATACCACGATCACTACCACCACCACCACCACCACTACCACGATCCTACCACTACCACTATTACCACGAGTTCCAACACCACCACCAAGAGCTTAACAACAAGGTACCCCACACTGTTCCCTCTACCACACTGTCAACTCCGTCAATGGTGTTATCAGTTACCTTCATCATAAACTATACCCCAGATAAAATAAACTATAATTTAATAATATAACTCTTGACATAACGATAAAGTCAAACAAACACCAGCTTGTGATGTTTCCAAAGTCACCTTGATGTAGACCCTATAATATTACTTCCACAAGTTTAACACACTCAGTATTCATGACAGTAAATGCTATTGTGTATTATATCTATGTATACATTAATATATATATATTATACATGTACACTTCTATGGTTTGTGTTTTTATGATAGTGGTGTGTAAAAAAAAAAAAACCTGTTGCTTGTGAGGAATATTTCATTATTATCACCGTAGCATTTCATCATTACACGGTGTACTGTAACTAGAGAGTATAACAGGTGGTTTAGGGTAATGGTGATTGGAAAGAGATCATTAACTAGCGGCCGAGGGAGTCATAAGGAACACAGGTCCTCCTCTTGGCCAACATTAACCCTGAGTTGGTTTTTACTTGATCAATAGTTCACTCCTTGACAATAAATTATTTTAACCCTACAATACCCATAAATCATTAACATTATTATATTATTAACCAAAAATAACCCACCATGGGATATTTAACATCAAGATAGAACAAGAAAATCCACGAACAAAGGATAAGTTGATGTTTAAAAAGGAAAAAAAAAAAGAGATTGAGTTGCTAGGGCGAGAGTGGCTGGGGACGAGAGTAAAGTTAAGGTCTCGGGGAATCAGGCCACACACGTCTGGCTCACACGTCCATAATGTTGACGGTATTCTCTCATATTTGGACAGAAATTAACATCCTAGTGCAGTGAAAAAATGTTAATCTAGGTCTATACTTGAAAATTAACCTAGTGAAAATACCATAGTGTGTTGGGAAATGACAAAAAATAAACCACCTTTACAAAATGACGCTCTAGTGTGAGTCTTTGTCTTCATCTGTGGTGTGGTGGGACGGCTCCTCTCCTCCTCTTCCTCTCTCTCTCTTCCACCAGTTATTGGATTTTTTTTTTTGGTTTAATCTCATCGTTATTCCCAACTACATCTAAGTTGGTTTAACGTCTGGTGAAGAGGGAGGTTTAACTACGTGGTGGAAGGTATCAGTGAAGGTGAGTGGAAGTGTCCTAGTGTCGTCAGCTGATTCATGCCATACCAGGTCTACCAACCCTCCCATTATCAACCTTAACACCAATTATTATCATCTCTTGTAACTACCTAACTGCATATAGATGATTAATATATTATTTACTGTTTTATTAATATATTAAACCACAATTTGGTTTAGGTTTTATTAAACTAGAGTAAAGAGAATAAATTCGATGTAGTTACCACCTCAGTTGGGGCGGTTGGTAGTAATGCCTTATGGTCCAATTGGAAAGGGTCGTCAAGCCATCAACAGAAAGTAATTTTATCAAAGCTAAAGATGGTAATTACCCTTAACTACTCAACCCTAACGAGGACACAATGTCGTAGAGAATAGTTAAGGAAATATAAATCAAATACAGTTTAGCAGATAACTCAAGAATATCGATAACTCGACTGTATTTCACAATGCCCCCACAGCCTCCTGCCCTTACGATACTAACACCACTATAACCACACCATTAACACCACTATCACCACACCATTAACACCACTATAACCACACCATTAACACCATCACCACAATTCATTAACACCATCACCACACCATTAACACCATCACCACACCATTAACACCATCACCACACCATTAACACCACTATAACCACACCATTAACACCATCACCACGCCATTAACACTATCACTACACCATTAACACTCACCACTAATTCCAAAACACCACGCCATTAACACCACTATAACCACACCATTAACACCACTATAACCACACCATTAACACTATCACCACACCATTAACACCACTAACCACACCATTAACACCACTATAACCAATCATTAACACTATCACTACACCATTAACACCACGATCACCACGCCATTAACACCACTATCACCACACCATTAACACCACTATAACCACACCATTAACACCACTATCACCACACTCATTAACACATCACTACACCTATTAACACCACGATCACCACGCCATTAACAATCTACACTATCACAATAACACACTATAACCATCCATTAACACCACGTTCCACACCAATACACCATTGTTCCAACTAATAACACCACTATAACCACACCATTAACACCACTATCTCCACGCCATTAACACCACTATCACCACACCATTAACCACTATAACCACACCCATTAACCAATTATCTCCACACCAATAACACCACTGTTCCACACCATTAACACCACTATAACCACACCATTAACAATTCACAACACACTGTCTCACAAACATACCACCCATTACAATTCCACACCATTAACACCACCATCACCACACCATTAACACCATTCTCACCATTAACACCACTATTCCACACCATTAACACCACTATCACCACAACCATTAACACCACTATCTCCACACCATTAACACCACTGTCTCCACATCATTAACACCACTATCACCACGCCATTAACACCACTATCTCCACACCATTAACACCATTATCACACTAACCATTAACACCACTATCACCACACCATTAACACCACTATCTCCACACACCATTAACACCACTATCTCCACACCATTAACACCACTATCACCACACCATTAACACCACTATCACCATAATCATTAACACCACTATCACCACACCATTAACACCACTATAACCACACTTCATTAACACCATCTTATCACCACACCATTAACCACTATCTCCACACTATTAACACCACTATCTCCACACCATTAACACCACTATCACCACACCATTAACACCACTATTCCAACACCCATTAACACCACTGTTCCACACCATTAACACCACTATCACCACGCCATTAACACCACTATCCCACACCATTAACACCACTATAACCACAAATAATACATCTCACGCCATTAACACCACTATACCACACATTAACACCACTATCTCCACGCCATTAACACCACTATCCCACACCAACACCAATATCACCACCCATTAACACACCACCATTCCACACCATTAACACCACGATCTCCACACCATTAACACCACTATAACCACCATTAACACCACTATCTCACACCATTAACACCCTGTCTCCACACCATTAACACCACTATCACCACGCCATTAACACCACTATCTCACACCAATAACACCTCTCTCACACCATTAACACCACTATAACCACACCATTAACACCACTATCACACACCATTAACACCACTGTCTCCACGCATTAACACCACTATAACCACACCATTAACACCACTATCTCCACACCAATAACACCACTGTCTCCACACACCATTAACACCACTATATACACCATTAACACCACTATCACCACACCATTAACACCACTGTCTCCACACCATTAACACCACTATCTACACAATAACACCACTGTCTCCACCATTAACACCACTATAACCACACCATTCACCACTATCTCACACCAATAACACCACTATAACCACACCATTAACACCACTATCACCACGCCATTAACACCACTATCTCCACCAATAACACCACTGTCTCCACACCATTAACACCACTATAACCACACCATTAACACCTATCTCACACCATTAACACCACTATCTCCACACCATTAACACCACTATCTCCACGCCATTAACACCACTATCACCACCATTAACACCACTATCTCCCACACCATTAACACCACGATCACCACACCATTAACACCACGATCACCACGCCATTAACACTATCTCCACACCATTAACACCACGATCACCACGCCATTAACACCACTATCTCACACCATTAACAACTATCTCCCGCAAATAACACCACTATCTCCACACCATTAACACCACGATCACCACACCATTAACACCACTATCTCCACATTAACACCACGATCACCACACCATTAACACCACTATCTCCACACCATTAACACCACGATCACCACACCTAACACCACTATCTCACCATAACACCACGATCACCACACCATTAACACCACTATCTCCACACCATTAACACCACGATCACCACACCATTAACACCACTATCTCCACACCATTACCACGATCACCACACCAATAAACTATCACCGCACCATTAACACCACTATAACCACAATTATCACCACGATCACCACGCCACCATTATCACCACACCACCAATAACACCACTATCACCGCACCATTAACACCACAGAGGTTCACTGTACCGTGGTTTACACCTGTACTGTGTGTGTACCTGTACCTGTGTGTGTACCTGCACCTCTGTGTGATACCACATGTGTGTACTGTACCTGCACCTGTACCTGTACCACTGTACCTGTACCACCTGTACCGTGTCCTGTGCACTGCCTGTACCACTGTACCTGTACCTGTGTGTGTGTACCTGTACCACTGTACCTGTACCCTGTACCTGTACCTGTGTGTGTGTCCTGTACACCTGTACCACTGTACCTGTACCACTGTGTGTCCACTGTACCTGTACCTGTACTGTACCACTGTCCTGTACACTGTACCTGTACCTGTGTGTGTGTACCTGTACCTGTACCTGTACCACTGTACCTGTACCACTGTGTGTACGTACCTGTACACTGTACCTGGTTTTGCCCTGTACCTGTACCACTGTCGTACCACTGTACCTGTACCACTGTCCTGTGCCACTGTACCTGTACCACTGTACCTGTACCACTGTACACCACTGTACCTGTGCCACTGTACTACCACTGCCACTCCTGTACCACTGTACCTGTCCTGCCTGTCACTGACCGACCCTGTACCCCACTGCTGTACCTGTACCACCCTGTACCACCTGTACCTACCACTGTACCTGTACCACTGTACCTGTACCACTGTACACACTGTACCTGTACCACTGTACCTGTACCACTGTACCTGTACCATGTACCTGTACACTGTACCATACCACTGTACCTGTACCACTTACCTGTACCACTGTACCTGTACCACTGTACCTGTACCACTGTACCCCACCCCTGTACCTGTACCACTGCTCCTGTACCACTGTCCTGTACCACTGTACCTGTACCACTGTTATGTGTGTCCTGTACCTGTACCTGTACCTACCATACTGTACACTGTCCTGTACTGTACCTGTATGACCTGTACCACTGTACCTGTACCGTTGAACCTCCAACTTTTCAACCGTTAATATTTTTCTTATTATCGTTATAATCGTCTTTTTTGTCTACTTTAGCTTGTGTTGTTATTTATTTTGTGTTGACGTGTTGAGTATGGTGTGATGTGTTGACGTGTTCAGTATGGTGTGATGTGTTGACGTGTTAGTATGGTGTGATGTGTTGATGTGTTCAGTTAGTGTGATGTGTTGACGTGTTGAGTATGGTGTGATGTGTTGACGTGTTGAGTATGGTGGTGTGGTGTGTTGTTTGACGTGTTGAGTATGGTGTGATGTGTGTGTGTTCAGTATGGTGTGATGTGTTGACGTGTTGAGTATGGTGTGATGTTGATGTGTTCAGTATGGTGTGATGTGTTGACGTGTTCAGTATGGTGTGATGTGTTGATGTGTTCAGTATGGTGTGATGTGTTGACGTGTTGGTATGGTGTGATGTGTTGACGTGTTGAGTATGGTGTGATGTGTTGACGTGTTCAGTATGGTGTGATGTGTTGACGTGTTCAGTATGGTGTGATGTGTTGACGTGTTCAGTATGGTGTGATGTGTTGACGTGTTGAGTATGGTGTGATGTGTGTGTGTTCAGTATGGTGTGATGTGTTGACGTGTTCAGTATGGTGTGATGTGTTGACGTGTTCAGTATGGTGTGATGTGTTGAGTATGGTGTATGTGTGTGCGATGTGTGATGTGTTAGTATGGTGTGATGTGTTGACGTGTTCAGTATGGTGTGATGTGTTCAGTATGGTGTGATGTGTTGACGTGTTCAGTATGGTGTGATGTGTTGACGTGTTCAGTATGGTGTGATGTGTTGACGTGTTCAGTATGGTGTGATGTGTTGACGTGTTCAGTATGGTGTGATGTGTTGACGTGTTCAGTATGGTGTGATGTGACGTGTTCAGTATGGTGTGATGTGTGTGTTCAGTATGGTGTGATGTGTTGACGTGTTCAGTATGGTGTGATGTGTTGATGTGTTCAGTATGGTGTGATGTGTTGACGTGTTCAGTATGGTGTGATGTGTTGACGTGTTGAGTATGGTGTGATGTGTTGATGTGTTCAGTATGGTGTGATGTGTTGACGTGTTCAGTATGGTGTGATGTGTGTGTTCAGTATGGTGTGATGTGTTGACGTGTTCAGTATGGTGTGATGTGTTGACGTGTTCAGTATGGTGTGATGTGTTGACGTGTTCAGTATGGTGTGATGTGTGTGTTCAGTATGGTGTGATGTGTTGACGTGTTCAGTATGGTGTGATGTGTTGACGTGTTCAGTATGGTGTGATGTGTTGACGTGTTCGGTATGGTGTGATGTGTTGACGTGTTCAGTATGGTGTGATGTGTTGACGTGTTCAGTATGGTGTGATGTGTTGGTGTTCAGTATGGTGTGATGTGTTGATGTGTTCAGTATGGTGTGATGTGTTGATGTGTTCAGGTATGGTGTGATGTGTTGACGTGTTCAGTATGGTGTGATGTGTTGACGTGTTGGTGGTGTGTGTGACGTGTTCAGTATGGTGTGATGTGTTGACGTGTTCAGTATGGTGTGATGTGTTGACGTGTTCAGTATGGTGTGATGTGTTGACGTGTTGAGTATGGTGTGATGTGTTGATGTGTTCAGTATGGTGTGATGTGTTGACGTGTTCAGTATGGTGTGATGTGTTGACGTGTTCAGTGTGGTGTGATGTTGACGTGTTCAGTATGGTGTGATGTGTTGACGTGTTCAGTATGGTGTGATGTGTTGACGTGTTCAGTATGGTGTGATGTGTTGATGTGTTCAGTATGGTGTGATGTGTTGACGTGTTCAGTATGGTGTGATGTGTTGACGTGTTCAGTATGGTGTGATGTGTTGTACGTGTTCAGTATGGTGTGATGTGTTGACGTGTTCAGTATGGTGTGATGTGTGATGTTCAGTATGGTGTGATGTGTTGACGTGTTCAGTATGGTGTGATGTGTTGACGTGTTCAGTATGGTGTGATGTGTTGACGGTAGCATGGTGTGATGTGTTGACGTGTTCAGTATGGTGTGATGTGTTGACGTGTTCAGTATGGTGTGATGTGTTGACGTGTTCAGTATGGTGTGATGTGTTGACGTGTTCAGTGGGGTGTGATGTGTTGACGTGTTCAGTATGGTGTGATGTGTTGACGTGTTCAGTATGGTGTGATGTGTTTGTGTTCAGTATGGGGTGTTGACGTGTTGAGTATGGTGTGATGTGTTATGTGTTCAGTATGGTGTGATGTGTTGACGTGTTCAGTATGGTGTGATGTGTTGACGTGTTCAGTATGGTGTGATGTGTTGACGTGTTCAGTATGGTGTGATGTGTTGACGTGTGTGACGTGTTCAGTATGGTGTGATGTGTTGACGTGTTCAGTATGGTGTGATGTGTTGACGTGTTCAGTATGGTGTGATGTGTTGACGTGTTCAGTATGGTGTGATGTGTTGACGTGTTCAGTATGGTGTGATGTGTTGACGTGTTCAGTATGGTGTGATGTGTTGACGTGTTCGGTGTGATGTGTTGTGTTCAGTATGGTGTGATGTTGACGTGTTCAGTATGGTGTGATGTGTTGATGTGTTCAGTATGGTGTGATGTGTTGACGTGTTCAGTATGGTGTGATGTGTTGACGTGTTCAGTATGGTGTGATGTGTTGACGTGTTCAGTATGGTGTGATGTGTTGACGTGTTCAGTATGGTGTGATGTGTTGACGTGTTCAGTATGGTGTGATGTGTTGACGTGTTCAGTATGGTGTGATGTGTTGACGTGTTCAGTATGGTGTGATGTGTTGACGTGTTCAGTATGGTGTGATGTGTTGACGTGTTCAGTATGGTGTGATGTGACGTGTTCATATGGTGTGTGTGTTGTGATGTGGATGTGTGTGTGTGTGTTGACGTGTTCAGTATGGTGTGATGCTGATGTCAGTATGGTGATGTGTTGATGTGTTCAGTATGGTGTGATGTGTTGACGTCAGTATGGGATGTGTGATGTTCAGTATGGTGTGATGTGTTGATGTTCCAGTATGGTGTGATGTGTTGATGTGTCAGTATGGTGTGATGTGTTGATGTTCAGTATGGTGTGATGTGTTGACGTGTTCAGTATGGTGATGTGTTGATGTGTTCAGTATGGTGATGTGTTGACGTGTTCGTATGGTGTGATGTTGACGTGTTCAGTATGGTGATGTGTTGACGTGTCGATGGTGATGTGTTGACGTGTTCAGTATGGTGTGATGTGTGAGTAGGGTGATGTGTTGATGTGTTCAGTATGGTGTGATGTGTTGATGTGTTCAGTATGGTGTGATGTGTTGACGTTCAGTATGGTGATGTGTTGATGTGTTCAGTATGGTGATGTGTTGATGTTCAGTTGGTGTGATGTGTTGATGTGTTCAGTGGGGTGGATGTGTGACGTGTTCAGAGGTGATGTGTTGACGTGTTCAGATGGTGATGTGAGTGTTAGGGTGATGTGTTGACGTGTTCAGTATGGTGATGTTGACGTGTTAGTATGGTGTGATGTGTTGACGTGTTCAGTATGGTGTGATGTGTTGATGTTGATGTGTTGGTGTTCGTATGGTGGTGTTGTGTGATGTTGACGTGTTCAGTATGGTGATGTGTTGATGTGTTCAGTATGGTGTGATGTGTTGATGTGTTCAGTATGGTGATGTTGATGTCAGTTGGGTTGTGATGTGTTGACGTGTTCAGTATGGTGTGTGATGTGTTGACGTGTTCAGTATGGTGATGTGTTGGTGTTCAGTATGTGTGATGTGTTGACGTGTTCAGTATGGTGTGATGTGTTGACGTTCAGTATGGTGTGATGTGTGAGTGTTCAGTGGGTGATGTTGACGTGTTCAGTATGGTGATGTGTTGACGTGTTCAGTATGGTGATGTGTTGATGTGTTCAGTATGGTGTGATGTGTTGACGTGTTCAGTATGGTGTGATGTGTTGACGTGTTGAGTATGGTGATGCGTTGATGTGTTCGGGTTGTGTGTTGGTGTATGGTGATGTGTGACGTGTTCAGTGCGTGATGTGTGACGTCAGTATGGTGTGATGTGTTGATGTGTTCAGTATGGTGTGATGTGTTGACGTGTTCAGTATGGTGATGTGTTGACGTTCAGTATGGTGTGATGTGTTGACGTGGATTGTTGGTGATGTGTTGGTTGGTGATGTGGACGTGTTCAGTATGGTGTGATGTCGTGTTCAGTATGGTGTGTGTGTGGTGTGATGTGTTGACGTGTTCAGTATGGTGTGATGTTGATGTGTTCAGTATGGTGTGATGTGTTGAGTGTTTTGATGTGTTGACGTGTTCAGTATGGTGTGATGTGTGATGTGTGGGTGTGGTTCAGTATGGTGTGATGTGTTGACGTGTTGTTATGGTGTGATGTGTTGATGTGTTCAGTATGGTGATGTGTTGACGTGTTCAGTATGGTGTGATGTGTTGACGTGTTCAGTATGGTGTGATGTGTTGATGTGTTCAGTATGGTGTGATGTTGGTGTTGAGTATGGTGATGTGTTGATGTGTTCAGTAGGTGATGTGTTGAGTTGAGTATGGTGGGTGTGGGTGTGATGTGTGACGTGTTCAGTATGGTGATGTGTTGATGTCAGTATGGTGTGATGTGTTGACGTGTTCAGTATGGTGATGTGTGACGTTCAGTATGGTGTGATGTGTTGACGTGTTCAGTGGTGTGATGTTGACGTGTTGGTATGGTGTGATGTGTTGACGTGTTCGGATGGTGTGATGTGTTGACGTGTTCAGTATGGTGTGATGTTGATGTTCAGTATGGTGATGTGTTGAGTGTTGGTAGGGTGATGTGTTGACGTGTTCAGATGGTGGTGTGATGTGTTGATGTTGAGTTCAGTATGGTGATGTGTTGATGTTCAGTATGGTGTGATGTTGATGTGTTCAGTATGGTGTGATGTGTTGACGTGTTCAGTATGGTGTGATGTGTTGACGTGTTCAGTATGGTGGTGAGGTGATTGGTGATGTGGTTCGGGTGTGATGTGACGTGTTGGGGTGATGTGTTGACGTTGTATGGTGTGATGTTGATGTTCAGTATGGTGATGTGTTGACGTAAGTATGGTGATGTGTGACGTTGTATGGTGATGTGTGTGTGATGTGTTGACGCAGTATGGTGTGATGTGTTGACGTGTTCAGTATGGTGTGATGTGTTGATGTTCAGTATGGTGTGATGTGTGATGTTCAGTGGTGATGTGTTGACGTGTTGTTGGGGGGTGTGTGGCGATGGTGTGATGGTTGGTTCAGTGGTGTGATGTTGACGTTTAGTATGGTGATGTGTGATGTGTCGTATGGTGTGATGTGTGATGTTGTTGTGTGTTGATGTGTAGTATGGTGATGAGTGGTGACGGTTCAGTATGGTGTGATGTTGACGTGTTCAGTATGGTGATGTGTTGACGTGTTCAGTATGGTGTGATGTGTTGACGTGTTCAGTATGGTGATGTTGATGTGTTCAGTATGGTGATGTGTTGATGTGTTCAGTATGGTGTGATGTGTTGACGTGTTCAGTATGGTGATGTGTTGATGTGTTCAGTATGGTGTGATGTGTTGATGTGTTCAGTATGGTGTGATGTGGTGTGTCAGTGGTGATGTGTTGATGTGTTCAGTATGGTGTGATGTGTTGACGTGTTTGGTATGGTGTGATGTGTTGACGTGTTCAGTATGGTGTGATGTGTTGATGTGTTCAGTATGGTGTGATGTGTTGATGTGTTCAGTATGGTGATGTGTTGATGTGTTCAGGAGGTGTGATGTGTTGATGTGTTCAGTATGGTGTTGATGTGTTGGAGGTGTGATGTTGAGTGTTATGGTGAAGGATGGTGATGTGTTGACGTGTTCAGTATGGTGTGATGTCAGTAGTGATGTGTTGGCAGTATGGTGATGTGTTGATGTTCAGTATGGTGTGATGTTGACGTGTTCAGTATGGTGATGTGTTGATGTGTTCAGTATGGTGTGAAGTTGGGTGTGATGTGTTGATGTGTTCAGTATGGTGTGATGTTGACGTGTTGGTATGGTGTGATGTGTTGACGTGTTCAGTATGGTGATGTGTTGACGTGTTCAGTGGTGTGATGTGTGACGTGTTCAGTATGGTGATGTGACGTTCAGTATGGTGTGATGTGTTGACGTGTTCAGTATGGTGTGATGGTTGACGTGTTCAGTATGGTGGTGATGTGTGTGTGTTGTGATGTTGTGAGTGATGTGTTGATGTGTTCAGTATGGTGTGAGTGTTTGATGTGACGTGTTCAGTATGGTGTGATGTGTTGACGTGTTCAGTATGGTGTGATGTGTTGACGTGTTCAGTATGGTGTGTGATGTGTTGATGTGTTCAGTATGGTGTGATGTTTAGGTTGGGTGATGGTTGACGTGTTCAGTATGGTGTGATGTGTTGACGTCGTTGTGGGTGTATGGTTGGCAGTATGGTGTGAGTGTTTGTGAGTTCGTATGTGTTGAGTGTTCAGTATTGTTGTTGGTTGGGTTGGTGTGGGTGTGTGGGTGTGGGTGTGATGTGTGACGTGTTCAGTATGGTGTGATGTGTTGATGTTCAGTATGGTGTGATGTGTTGACGTGTTCAGTATGGTGTGATGTTGACGTGTTCAGTATGGTGTGATGTGTTGACGTGTTCAGTATGGTGTGTGTGAGTGTATGGTGACGTGTTCAGGGTGTGATGTTGACGTGTTCAGTATGGTGATGGTGATGTGTTCAGTATGGTGTGATGTGTTGACCGTGATGTGTTGACGTACAGTATGGTGTGATGTGTTGACGTGTTCAGTGGTGTGATGTGTTGACGTGTTCAGTATGGTGATGTTGATGTGTTCGTATGGTGTGATGTGTTGACGTGTTCAGTATGGTGTGATGTGTTGACGTGTTCAGTATGGTGTGATGTGTTGACGTGTTCAGTATGGTGTGATGTGTTGACGTGTTCAGTATGGTGTGATGTGTTGACGTGTTCAGTATGGTGTGATGTGTTGACGTGTTCAGTATGGTGTGATGTGTTGACGTGTCAGTGTGTTGACGTGTTCAGTATGGTGTGATGTGTTGACGTGTTCAGTATGATGTGTTGTACGTGTTCAGTATGGTGTGATGTGTTGACGTGTTCAGTATGGTGTGATGTGTTGACGTGTTCAGTATGGTGTGATGTGTTGACGTGTTCAGTATGGTGTGATGTGTTGACGTGTTCAGTATGGTGTGATGTGTTGACGTGTTCAGTATGGTGTGATGTGTTGACGTGTTCAGTGGTGTGATGTGTTGACGTGTTCAGTATGGTGTGATGTGTTGACGTGTTCAGTATGGTGTGATGTGTTGACGTGTTCAGTATGGTGTGATGTGTTGACGTGTTGCAGTATGGTGTGATGTGTTGACGTGTTCAGTATGGTGTGATGTGTTGACGTGTACGGTATGTGGTGTGTTGTGTGTTCAGTATGGTGTGATGTGTTGCGTGTACAGTATGGTGTGTTGGCGTGTTCGGTATGGTGTGATGTGTTGACGTGTTCAGTATGGTGTGATGTGTTGACGTGTTCAGTATGGTGTGATGTGTTGACGTGTTCAGTATGGTGTGATGTGTTGACGTGTTCGAGTATGGTGTGATGTGTGTTGACGTGTTCAGTATGGTGTGATGTGTTGACGTGTACAGTATGGTGTGATGTGTTGACGTGTTCAGTATGGTGTGATGTGTTGACGTGTTCAGTATGGTGTGATGTGTTGACGTGTTCAGTATGGTGTGATGTGTTGACGTGTTCAGTATGGTGTGATGTGTTGACGTGTACAGTATGGTGTGATGTGTGTGTTCAGTATGGTGTGATGTGTTGACGTGTTCAGTATGGTGTGATGTGTTGACGTGTTCAGTATGGTGTGATGTGTTGACGTGTTCAGTATGGTGTGATGTTGACGTGTCAGTATGGTGTGATGTGTTGACGTTTCAGTATGGTGTGATGTGTTGACGTGAGTATGGTGTGATGTTGACGTGTACAGTATGGTGTGATGTGTTGACGTGTTCAGTATGGTGTGATGTGATGTGAAACGGGTGGATGACTGACTCAGACCTAACGATGAGTGGGTGACTTACAGCTGACGATGGTTCAACCCTTTGAGACAACGATGATTTATAAGGTTAAACCATCGTCCTCTAAGGGTTAAAATGTTTTAATTTCTACATAAAACAGAAACTTGTATTACCTGAAGATTAGACACCCTAGTTTATTTTACCTGTTAATTAAACTATCCTAATATTACCTGTGTAGGGTTAGGTTAGGCTAGCACTAGGGTGTCTAATCTTCAGGTGATAAATTGTTTGTTCAGTTCCCGTGACGTCACCAAGGTCAAGCGTTCGAGCAGGTAAAAATAAATAAATATATTCACAGGTGTATTTTGTTCCAGAAGTAATTAATACCTTACCTGTGTGTCTGTTGTCTAGGGGGTTTCGATGCCTTGTTTGTTAACGGGGTGATTTGGTGTTAGGGTAAAGTTAGTGTTAGGTTAGGGTAGGTTAATGTTAGGGTAGGTTAATGTTAGGGTAGGTTAGTGTTAGGTTAGGGTAGGTTAATGTTAGGGTAGGTTAGTGTTAGGTTAGGGTAGGGTTAGTGTTAAGGTGGAGTTAGTGTAGGGTTAGGGTAGGTTAGTGTTAGGGTAGGTTAGTGTTAGGGTAGATTAGTGGGTTAGTGTTAGGGTGGTTAGTGTTAGGGTAGGTTAGGTGTAGGTTAGGATTGGTTAGTGTTAGGGTGGGTTAGGGTAGGTTGGTGTTAGGGTGAGTTAGTGTTAGGGTAGGTTAGGTTAGGGTAGGTTAGTGTAGGTTAGGGGTGGAGGTTAGTGTTAGGGTGGGTTAGGGTAGGTTGGTGTTAGGGTAGGTTAGTGTTAGGGTGGGTTAGGTGGGTTAGGGTAGGTTAGGTTAGTGTAGGTTAATGTTAGGGGTAGGTTGGAGTGTAGGTTAGGGTGGGTTAGTGTTAGGGTAGGTTAGGGTTGGGTTGGTGTTAGGGTAGGTTATTGGGTGTTGGGTTAGTGTAGGTTGGAGTAGGGTTAGTGTTAGGGAGTAGGTTGGAGTAGGTTGGTGTTAGGGTAGGTTGGTGTTAGGGTAGGTTAGGTGTTGGGTTAGGTTTGAGTGGGTTAAGGTTAGTGTTAGGAGTAGGTTAATGTTAGGGTGGGTTGGTGTAGGTTAGGGTAGGTTAGTGTTAGGGTGGGTTGGGTAAGTTAGGTTAGTGTTAGGGTAGGTTGGTGTTAGGGTAGGTTAATGTGTTAGGGATTGAGTTAGTGTTAGGGTAGGTTAG
>NW_024722227.1:28120310-28126139 GCF_018991925.1 Homarus americanus
GAAGGACCCTAACGTGGTCAAGGAGACACCAGGTGGTGTGGTGTAGTGCTCGTCCTCCGGGTGTTATGAAAGGACCTAACGTGGTCAAGGGAGACACCAGGTGGTGTGGTGTAGTAACTCGTCCTCAGGTGTTGTGAAGGACTAACGTGGTCAAGGGAGACACCAGGTGGTGTGGTGTGTACTCGTCCTCGGGTGTTGTGAAGGACCTAACGTGGTCAGGGGAGACACCAGGTGGTGTGGTGAAGTGCTCTCGGTGTTGTGAAGGACCTAACGTGGTCAAGGAGACACACCAGGTGGTGTGGTGTAACTCGTCCTCGGGTGTTGTGAAGGACCTAACGTGGTCAAGGGGCACCAGGTGGTGTGGTGTAGTAACTCGTCCTCAGGTGTTGTGAAGGACCTAACGTGGTCAGAGACACCAGGTGGTGTGGTGTAGTAACTCGTCCTCAGGTGTTGTGAAGGACTAACGTGGTCAAGGAGACACCAGGTGGTGTAGTGTAATGCTCGTCCTCGGGTGTGAAGGACCTACGTGGTCAAGGAGACACCAGGTGGTGTGGTGTAGTAACTCGTCCTCGGGTGTTGTGAAGGACCTAACGTGGTCAAGGGAGACACCAGGTGGTGTGGTGTAGTAACTCGTCCTCAGGTGTTGTGAAGGACCTAACGTGGTCAAGGAGACACCAGGTGGTGTGGTGTAGTAACTCGTCCTCGGTGTTGTGAAGGACCTAACGTGGTCAGGGGCACCAGGTGGTGTGGTGTAGTAACTCGTCCTCAGGTGTTGTGGGAAGGACCTAACGTGGTCAAGGAGACACCAGGTGGTGTGGTGTAGTAACTCGTCCTCGGGTGTTGTGAAGGACCCTAACGTGGTCAGGGGAGACACCAGGTGGTGTGGTGTAGTAACTCGTCCTCAGGTGTTGTGAAGGACCTAACGTGGTCAAGGAGACACCAGGTGGTGTGGTGTAGTACAGTCCTCGGTGTTGTGAAGGACCTAACGTGGTCAAGACACCAGGTGGTGTAGTGTAATGCTCGTCTCAGGTGTTGTGAAGGACTAACGTGGTCAAGGGAGACACCAGGTGGTGTGGTGTAGTAACTCGTCCTCGGGTGTTGTGAAGGACCTAACGTGGTCAAGGAGACACCAGGTGGTGTGGTGTAGTAACTCGTCCTCAGGTGTTGTGAAAGGACCTAACGTGGTCAAGGGAGCACCAGGTGGTGTGTGTGTAGTAACTCGTCTCAGGTGTTGTGGAAGGACCTAGCGGTCAGGGCCAGGGTGGTGTGGTGTGCTCGTCCTCAGGTGTTGTGAAGGAACCTAACGTGGTCAAGGGAGACACCAGGTGGTGTGGTGTAATACTCGTCCTCAGGTGTTATGAAGGACCCTAACGTGGTCAGGGAGACACCAGGTGGTGTGGTGTGTGCTCGTCCTCAGGTGTTGTGAAGGACCTAACGTGGTCAAGGAGACACCAGGTGGTGTGGTGTAGTAGGCGAGACACCAGGTGGTGGTAGTAAATTCTCGTCTCGGTGTTGTGAAGGACCAACGTATCGGCGAGACAACCAGGAGGTGTGTGGTGTAGTAACTCGTCCTCGGGTGTTGTGAAGGACCTAGCGTGGCTGGCGAGACACCAGGTGTGTGGTGTAGCAACCTTCGGTTCCCGGTGTTGTGAAGGGTAATCAACGTGGTTGGCGAGACACCAGAGGTGTGTGGTGTAGTAACCGTCTCGGGTAAGGTGGCGACCCAATGGCCGGCGAGACACCAGGAGGTGTGGTGTAGTAACCCCTGCCCCGGGTGTTGTGAAGGACCTAGCGTGGTCGGGCGAGACACCAGGTGGTGTGGTGTAGTAACTCGCCCTCTGGTGTTGTGAAGCGACCTAACGTGGCCGGGCGAGACACCACAGGAGGTGGTGTAGCAACTCGTCTCTGGTGTTGTGAAGACCCAACGTGGTCGGCGAGACAATTTCAGGTGGGTGTGGTAGTAACCGTCTCGGTGTTGTGAAGGACCTAACGTGGTCGGGCGAGACACCAGGAGTGTGGTGCAACTCGCCTCGGGTGCTGGTGAAGGACCTAACGTGGTCGGGCGAGACACCAGGAGGTGTGCAGTAACTCGTCTCCCGGGTGTTGTGGGCGACCCAGCGTGGCTGGCGAGACACCAGGGTGGTGTGGTGTAGCAACTGCCCCGGGTGTTGTGAAGGACGCAACGTGGCCGGGCGATACCCAGAGGTGTGGGTGTAGGCAACTCAACCCTGGGCGACCTAACGTGGCCGGCGATACCAGGAGGTGTGCGTAGTACCCCGCCCCGGTGTTGTGGGCGAATTTAATGGCTGGCGGAGACACCAGGTGGTGTGGGTAGTAACCCCTGCCTCGGTGTTGTGAAGCGACCTAATGTGGTCAAGGAGACACCAGGAGGTGTGGTGTAGCAATTGCCCGGTGTTGTGGCGACCTTAATGTGGTTGGCGAGACACCAGGAGGTGTGGTGTAGTAACTGCCCGGCAAGCGTGAAGCGACCTAGCGTGGTCGGGCGAGACACCAGGTGGTGTGGTGTAGCAACTCTGTCTCGGTGTTGTGAAGGACCTAACGTGGTCAAGGAAGACACCAGGAGGTGTGGTGTAGTAACTCGTTCTCGGGTGTTGTGAAGGACCTAACGTGGTCAAGGAGACACCACCAGGAGGTGGTGTAGTAACTCGCCCCGGTGTTGTGGGGCGACCTAGCGTGGTCAAGGAGACACCAGGTGGTGTGGTGTAGCAACTCGTCTCGGGTGTTGTGGGCGACCCATCGTGGTTGGCGAGACACCAGAGGTGTGTGTGGTGGTAACTGCTCCCCGGCAAGGTGGGCGACCTAATGTGGCTGGCGAGACACCAGGAGGTGTGTGTAGTACCCCTGCCCCGGGTGTTGTGAAGGACCTAGTGTGGTCAAGGAGACACCAGGTGGTGGTGTACCCCTGCCCTTCTGGTGTTGTGGGCGACCTAACGTGAAAAAGCCGGGCGAGACACCAGGAGGTGTGGTGTAGTACCCCGTTCTCTGGTGTTGTGGGCGACCTAACGTGGCCGGGCGAGACACTAGTGGTGGGTGTAGCAACCGTCCTCGGGTAAGCTGTGAAGGACCTAACGTGGTCGGCGAGACACCAGGAGGTGTGGTGTAACTGCCCCTCGGGTGTTGTGAAGGACTCAATGGTCGGCGAGACACCAGGTGGTGTGGTGTAAATTGCCCCGGGTGTTGTGGGCGACCTAATGTGGTCAAGGAGACACCAGGTGTGTGTGTGGTGTAGTACCCTGCTCCTCGGGTGTTGTGGGGCGACCTAATGCCGGCGAGACATACCAGGTGGTGTGGTGGTGTAGTAACTGCTCCCCGGGTGTTGGGAAGACGAAGTGTGGCTGGCGAGACACCAGGTGGTGTGGTGTAGTACCGTTCTCGGGTGTGAAGCGACCTGAAGTGGTCAAGAGATACCAGGTGGTGTGGTGTAGTAACTGCTCTCGGGGTGTTAGTGAAGGACCAATGGCTTTGGCGGAGACACCAGGTGGTGTGTGTAGCACCGTTCTCGGGTGTTGTGAAGGACCTAGCGTGGCCGGGCGAGACACCAGGAGGTGTGGGTGTAGTAACTGTCCGGGTGTTGTGAAGGACCTAACGTGGTCAAGAGACACCAGGTGGTGTGTGGTGTAGCAATCTCGTTCTCGGGTGTTGTGGGGCGACCTAGCGTGGCTGGCGAGACACCAGGTGGTGGGTGTAGTACCCCTGCCCCGGGCAAGCGTTGTGGCGACCTAATGGCCGGGCGAGACACCAGGTGGTGTGTAGCAATTCCCTGCCCGGGTGTTGTGAAGTGAATGCAATGTGGTTGGGCGAGACACCAGGTGGTGTGGTAGTACCCCTGCTCTCGGGTGTTGTGAAGGACTTAATGTGGTTGGCGAGACACCAGGTGGGTGGTGTAGTACCCTGCTCTCGGGGTGTTGTAAGCGACCTAATGTGGCTGTAAGGAGACATACCAGGTGGTGGTGTAGTACCTCTGCTCCTCTGGTGTTGTGGGCGACCTAATGTGGTTGGCGAGATACCAGGTGGTGTGGTGTAGTAACCGTCTCGGGTGTTGCAACATCTTAACGTGGTCGGGCGAGACACCAGGAGGTGTGTGGTAGTAACCGTTCCGGGTGTTGTGATGACCTAACGTGGTCAAGGAGACACCAGGTGGTGTGGTGTAGTAACCGTCTTCGGGTGTTGTGAAGGACTCATCGTGGTCAAGGAGACACCAGGTGGTGTGTGGTGTAGTACCCCGTCTCGGGTGTTGTGGGCGACCAATGGCCGGGCGAGATACCAGGTGTGTGGTGTGGCAATTGCCCCGGGTGTTGTGGGCGACCTAACGTGGTTGGGCGAGACACCAGGTGGTGTGGTGTAGTAACTCGTTCTCGGGTGTTGTGGAAGGACCTAATGTGGTTGGCGAGACACCAGGTGGTGTGGTAGTAACTGCTCTCGGTGTTGTGGGCGACCTAGCGTGTCGGGCAGAGCCCAGGTGGTGTGGTGTAGTACCCTCGTCTTCTCGGGTGTTGTGAAGGACCTAACGTGGCCGGGCGAGACACCAGGTGGTGTGTGTGGCACCCGTCCCGGTGTTGTGAAGACCCAACGTGGTCGGGCGAGACACCAGGTGGTGGTGTAGCAATTCCCGTCCCGGTGTTGTGAAGACCCAACGTGGTCGGCGAGACACCAGGTGGTGGTGTAGCAACTCGCCCCGGGTGTTGTGGGCGACCTAGCGTGAAGCCGGCGAGACACCAGGTGGTGTGGTGTGCACTGCCCCGGTGTTGGTGGCGACCAATGCGGTTGGCGAGACACCAGTGGTGGTGTACCCTGCTCTCGGGTAAGCTGTGAAGGACGAAGTGGCTGGCGAGACACCAGGTGGTGTGGTGTAGTACCTTGCCCCGGGTGCGTTGTGGGGCGACCTAACGTGGCCGGGCGAGACACCAGGTGTGTGGTGTAGTACCCTGCTCGGGTGTGGGCGACCTAATGGTTTATGAGACACCAGGTGGTGTGGTGTAGTAACCGTTCTCGGGTGTTGTGGGCGACCCAGCGGTCAAGGAGACACCAGGTGGTGTGGTGTAGCAACTCGTCTCGGTGTTATGAAGGACCTAACGGTCAAGGAGACACCAGGTGGTGTGGTGCAGTAACTCGTCCTCGGGTGCTGTGGCGACCCACGTGGCCGGGCGAGACACCAGGTGGTGTGGTGTAGCACCTCGCCGTTCTCGGTGTTGTGGAAGGACCTGAAGGTGGAGCCGGGCGAGACACCAGGTGGTGTGGTGGTGTAGTACCTGCCCCGGCAGCAGGAAGGACTCAATGGTTGGCGAGACACCAGGTGGTGTGGTGTAGTAACTGCCCGGTGTTGGGAAGGACGAAGTGGTTGGGCGAGACACCAGGTAGTGTGTGGTAGTACCGTTCCCGGTGTTGTGGGAAGCGACCTAGCGTGGTTGGCGAGATACTCAGGTGGTGTGGTGCAACCCCGGCCCGGGTGTTGTGAAGGACGCACGTGGTTGGCGAGACACACCAGGTGGTGTAGTAACCGTCTCGGAAAGGTGAAGGACCCATGGTCGGCGAGACACCAGGTGGTGTGGTGTAGTAACTCGTCCGGGTGTTACGAAGGACCTAACGTGGTCGGGCGAGACACCAGGTGGTGTAGCAACTGCCCCGGTGTTGTGGGGCGACCCATGTGGTCGGGCGAGACACCAGGTGGTGTGGTGTAGTACCGTCTCTTTAAAAGTTGTGAAGGACCTAGCGTGGTTGGCGAGACACCAGGTGGTGTGTGTAGTACCCGTCTCGGTAAGCGGTGAAGGACCTAACGTGGCCGGCGAGACACCAGGTGGTGGTGTAGTA
>NW_024722227.1:28126239-28143739 GCF_018991925.1 Homarus americanus
ACTCGTCCTCAGGTGTTGTGAAGGACCCTAACGTGGTCAAGGAGACACCAGGTGGTGTGGTGTGTACTTGTCGCTCAGGTGTTGTGAAAGGACCTAACGTGGTCAAGGAGACACCAGGTGGTGTGGTGTTCACGTGGTGTATATATGGAGGTGTGTGGTGTGTATATATTATGTATACGTGTCTGGTATGTATATATTATGTATGTGTACAAACAATACCACACTAGTCGGCAATCGAACCCTGGACCTGTGTGTGTGTGACTAGGGATCGCTACCACAGAGCCTAAGAACATCAAAAGCAGTCCTGGGCTGTGTATGTATACAGTATGATGTATATGTGTATATCGATTAGTGATAGAGGAGGGTCCTGGGGTGTGTATGTGTGTATACTTGTATCGGGTGGTAAGAGGAGGGTCTGGGTGTGTGTGTGCATACTTGTATCGGGGTG
Source organism: Homarus americanus (assembly GCF_018991925.1). NCBI lineage: Eukaryota > Metazoa > Arthropoda > Malacostraca > Decapoda > Nephropidae > Homarus > Homarus americanus. Next base: position 28,126,688 of record NW_024722227.1, read on the forward strand.
GTAAGAGGAGGGCCTGGGGGTGTATGTGTGTGTATACTTGTATCGTGGTAAGAGGAGGCCGGGGTGTGTATGTGTGTATACTTGTATCGGGTGGTAAGAGGGAGGTCCTGGGTGTGTAGTGTGTGTATACTTTCAGTGGGTGGTAAGAGGAGGGTCCTGGGGTGTGTATGTGTGTGTATACTTGTATCGGGTGGTAAGAGAGGTCCTGGGTGTGTATGTGTGTGTATACTTGCACTGGTGGTAAGAGGAGTGGCCGGGGTGGGAATGTGTGTGTGAGCTATCGGGTAAGAGGAGGTCTCTGGGGTGTGTATGTGTGTGTATACTTGTATCGGTGAAGAGGAGGGTCGGGGTGTGTATGTGTGTATACTTGTATCGGGTGGTGGGAGGAGGTCCTGGGTGTGTATGTGTGTGTATACTTGTAGTTGGTAAGAGGAGGGGCCCTGGGGTGTGTATGTGTGTGTATACTTGTATCGGTGGTAAGAGGAGGCCTGGGTGTATGTGTATACTTGTATCGGGTAAGAGGGGGTCGTGGGTGTATGTGTGTGTATATTTTGTATCGGGTGGTAAGAGGAGGGGTCCTGGGGGTGTATGTGTGTGTATACTTGTATCGGTGAGAAGAGGAGTGGTCGTGGGGTGTGTATGTGTGTGTATACTGTATCGGGTGTGAGGAGGGTCAGGGTGTGTGTATGTGTGTGTATACTTATCGGGTGGTAAGAGAGGAGGGCCCTGGGGTGTGTAATGTGTGTGTATACTTGTATCGGGTGGTAAGAGGAGTGGTCCTGGGGTGTGTATGTGTGTGTATACTTGTATCGGGTGGTAAGAGGAGGGTCCTGGGGTGTGTATGTGTGTGTATACTTGTATCGGGTGGTGAGGAGGGTCGTGGGTGTGTATGTGTGTATACTTGTATCGGTGGTAAGAGGAGGGTTCTGGGTGGTGTGTGTATACTTGTATCGGGTGGTAAGAGAGAGTGGCCTGGGGTGTGTATGTGTGTGTATACTTGTATCGGGTGGTAAGAGGAGGGTCCTGGGGTGTGTATGTGTGTGTGATACTTGTACGGGTGGTAAGAGGAGGGCTTGGGTGTGTATGTGTGTGTATACTTGTATCGGGTGGTAAGAGGAGGGTCGTGGGGTGTGTATGTGTGTGTATACTTGTATCGGGTGGTAGAGGAGGGGTCGGGGTGTGTGTATGGTGTGTATACTTGTATCGGGTGGTAAGAGGAGGTCTCTGGGTGTGTAAGGTGTGTGTATACTTGTATTGGGTGGTAAGAGGAGGTCCTGGGTGTGTGTGTGTGTATACTTGTATCGGGTGGTAAGAGGAGGGCCTGGGTGTGTATGTGTGTGTATACTTGTATCGGGTGGTAAGAGGAGGGTCTGGGTGTGTAGTGTGTGTATACTTGTATCGGGTGGAAGAGGAGGGTCTGGGTGTGTATGTGTGTGTATACTTATCGGGTGGTAAGAGGAGGTCTCTGGGTGTGTATGTGTGTATACTTGTATCGGGTGGTAAGAGGAGGGCCTGGGTGTATGTGTATACTTATCGGGAAGAGGAGGGTCGTGGGGTGTATGTGTGTATACTTGTATCGGTGGTAAGAGGAGGCCCTGGGGATGTGTGATACTTGTATCGGGCGAAGAGGAGGGTCTGGGGTGTGTGTGTGTGTATACTTACCGGGTGGTAGAGGAGTGGCCTGGGGTGTGTGGTGTGTGTATACTTGTATCGGGTGGTAAGAGGAGGGTCTGGGTGTAGTGGTGTGTGTATACTTGTATCGGGTAAGAGGAGGTCTGTGTATGTGTGTATACTTACTGGGTGGTAAGAGGAGGTCCTGGGTGTGTATGTGTATACTTGTATCGGGTGGTGAGAGGAGGGTCGGTGGGTGTGTGTATACTTGTACGGGGTGGAAGAGGAGGGTCTGGGGTGTATGTGTGTATACTTGTATCGGGTAAGAGGAGGGTCTGGGGTGTGTGTGTGTATACTTGATCGGTGGTAAGAGGGAGGTGTGGGTATGTGTGTGTATACTTGTATTGGGTGGTAAGAGAGTGGTCGGGGTGTATGTGTGTACACTTGATCGGGTGAAGAGGTGGTCGGGTGTGGGGTATACTTGTATCGGGTGGAAGAGGAGGGCCTGGGGGTATGTGTGTGTATACTTGTATCGGTGGTAAGAGGAGGTCGTGGGGTGTGGTGTGTGGCTTTTGGATCGGGTGTAAGAGGAGGGTTCTGGGGTGTGTATGTGTGTGTACTTGTATCGGGTGGTAAGAGGAGGTCTCTGGGTGTGTATGTGTGTGTTACTTGTATCGGGTGGTAAGAGGAGGGTCCTGGGTGTGTATGTGTGTGTATACTTGTATCGGGTAAGAGGAGGGTCGGGGTGTGTGTGTGTGTATACTTGTATCGGTGGTGAGGAGTGGTCGTGGGTGTGTGTTACTTGTACGGGTGGTAAGAGGAGGGCCTGGGGGTGTGCATGTGTGGTATACTGGTCGGTGGAAGAGGAGGGGCCTGGGGTGGTATGTTGCATACTGGTATCGGTGGAAGAGGAGTGCCTGGGTGGTGTGTGTATACTTGTATCGGTAGAGAGGGGCCTGGGTGTGTGTGTATACTTATCGGGAAAGAGGAGTGCCTGGGGTGTGTATGTGTGTGTATACTTGTATCGGGTGGTAAGAGGAGGTTCTGGGGGTGTATGTGTGTGTATACTTGTATCGGGTAAGAGGAGGGCCTGGGTGTGTATGTGTGTGTATACTTGTATTGGGTGGTAGTAAGAGGAGGGTCCTGGGTGTGTATACTTGTATCGGGGTGGTAAGAGGAGGTATACTGTATGGGTGGTAAGAGGAGGGTCGGGGTGTATGTGTGTGTATACTCTGTATCGGTGGTAAGAGTGATGGCCGTGGGGTGTGGTGTGTGTATACTTGTACGGGTGGAAGAGGAGGGGTGTGTATGTGTGTGCATCGGTGGTAAGAGGAGGGTCGTGGGTGTATGTGTGTATACTTGTATCGGTGGTAAGAGGAGGTCGTGGGTGTGGTGTGTGTGTATACTGGTATCGGGTGTAGAGGAGGGCTCTGGGTGTATGTGTACTTGTACGGGTGGTGAGGAGGGTCTGGGTGTGTATGTGTGTATACTTGTATCGGTAAGAGGAGGTCGGGTGTGTATGTGTGTGTATACTTGTATCGGGTAAGAGGAGGGGTCGGGTGTATGTGTGTGTGTGCATATTGTACTGTGGTAAGAGAGGGTTCTGGGTGTGTGTGTGTGTATACTTGTATCGGGTGGAAGAGGAGGGTCGTGGGTGTGTGTATATTGTATCGGGTGGTAAGAGGAGGGTCAGTGTGTATGTGTATACTTGTATCGGGTGGAAGAGAGGTCCTGGGTGGTGTGTGTATACTTGTATCGGGTGGTAAGAGGAGGGTCGTGGGTGTATGTGTGTATGCTCGTATGGTAAGAGAGGTCCTGGGGTGTGTGTGTGTGATACTTATGGGTGGTAAGAGGAGGTCGTGGGTGTATGTGTGTGTAACTTGTATCGGGTAAGAGGAGGCCTGTGTGTATGTGTGTGTATACGGTGGTGGTAAGAGGGAGGTCCTGGGGGTGTGTGTGATACTTGTATCGGGTGGTAAGAGGAGGGTCTGGGTGTAGTGTGTGTGTATACTTGTATTGGGTGGTAGAGAGGCCTGGGGTGTGTATGTGGTGTGTATACTGTATCGGGTAATGTGGTTGGGAGGGTGGGGGTTGTAAGTGTAGGAGGGTGTGTGGTGTTGTGTGTGTGTACTTGTATGTGGTAAGGGGGTGGGGTTTGGTGTGTATACTTGTATCGGTTGTGAGGAGGGTCTTGGGTGTGTAGGTATACTTGTATGGTGGTAGGAGGTCCTGGGGTGTGTGTGGTGTATCTCAGGTGGTAGGAGGAGGGTGGTGGGTGTGTATGTGTGTGTATACTTGTATCGGGTGGTAAGAGGAGGCCTGGGGTGTGTATGTGTGTGTATACTTGTATCGGTGGTAGAAGGAGGGGGTCCTGGGGTGTGTGTGTATACTTGTATCGGGTGGTAAGAGGAGGTCCTGGGGTGTGTATGTGTGTGTATACTTGTATCGAGGTGGTAAAGAGGAGGGTCCTGGGGTGTGTGTGTGTGTGTGTATCTTGTATCGGGTGGTAGAGGAGGTCCTGGGTTGTGTATGTGTGTGTATATTTGTATCAGGTGGAAGGGAGGGACCTGGGGTGTGTATGTGTGTGTATACTTGTATCGGGTTGGTAGAGGAGGGTCCTGGGGGTGTGTATGTGTGTGTATACTTGTATCGGGTGGTAGAGAGGAGGGTCGTGGGGTGTGTATGTGTGTGTATACTTGTATCAGGTGGTAGAGGAGGTCCTGGGGGGTGTATGTGTGTGTATATACTTGTATCAGGTGGTAAGAGGAGGGTCCTGGGGTGTGTATGTGTGTGTTATACTTGTATCGGGTGGGTAGAGGGAGGTCCTGGGGTGTGTATGTGTGTGTGTATACTTGTATCAGTTAGTAGAAGGAGGTCCTGGGGGTGTGTATGTGTGTGTATATCTTGCAGGTGGTAGAGGAGGTCCTGGGGTGTGTGTATACTTATCGGGTGTAGAAGGAGGGTCCTGGGGGTGTGTATGTGTGTGTGTATACTTGTATCGGGTGGTAGAGGAGGTCCTGGGGTGTGTATGTGTGTATACTTGTATCAGATTGGTAGAGGGAGGTCCTGGGGTGTGTATGTGTGTGTATACTTGTATCGGGTGGTAAGAGGAGGTCCTGGGGTGTGTGTATACTTGTATCAGATTAGTAAGGAGGGTCCTGGGGTGTGTATGTGTGTGTATACTTATCAGGTGTAGAGGAGGTCCTGGGGTGTGTGTGTGTGTGTATACTTGTATCAGGTTGTAGAGGAGGGTCGTGGGGGTGTGTATGTGTGTGTATACTTGTATCAGGTGGTAGAAGGAGGTCCTGGGGTGTGTATGTGTGTGTATACTTGTATCAGGTGGTAGAGGAGAGTCCTGGGGTGTATGTGTGTGTATATCTTGTATCAGGTGGTAAGAGGAGGGTCCTGGGGTGTGTATGTGTGTGTATACTTGTATCGATTGGTAGAGGAGGGTCCTGGGGTGTGTGTGTGTGTGTATACTTGTATCAGGTAGTAAGAGGAGGTCGTGGGGGTGTGTATGTGTGTGTATACTTGTATCAGGTGGTAGAAGAAGGAGGTCGTGGGGTGTGTATGTGTGTGTATACTTGTATCAGGTGTAGAGGGTCCTGGGGTGTATGTGTGTGTATACTTGTATCAGGTGGTAGAGGAGGGTCCTGGGGTGTGTGTATGTGTGTATTACTTGTATCAGGTGGTAGAAGAGGAGAGGTCCTGGGGTGTGTATGTGTGTATACTTGTATCAGGTAGTAGAAGGAGGTCCTGGGGTGTGTATGTGTGTGTATACTTGTATCAATTAGTAAGAAGGAGGTCCTGGGGGTGTGATGTGTGTATACTTGTATCAGGTGGTAAGAGGAGGGTCCTGGGGTGTGTATGTGTGTATACTTGTATCAGGTGAGTAGAGGGTCCTGGGGGTGTATGTGTGTGTATACTTGTATCAGGTTAAAGAGGAGGTCCTGGGGTGTGTATGTGTGTGTATATACTTGTATCGGGTGGTAGAGGAGGGTCCTGGGGTGTGTATGTGTGTGTATACTTGTATCGAGGTGGTAGAGGAGGTCCTGGGGTGTGTATGTGTGTGTATACTTGTATCAGGTGGTAGAGGAGGGTCCTGGGGTGTGTATGTGTGTATACTTGTATCAGGTGGTAGAGGGAGTCCTGGGGTGTGTATGTGTGTGTATACTTATCGGGTGGTAGAGGGGGGTCCTGGGGTGTGTATGTGTGTGTATACTTGTATCAGGTGGTAGAGGAGGGTCGTGGGGTGTATGTGTGTGTATACTTGTATCAGGTGGTGAAGGAGGTCCTGGGGTGTGTGTGTGTGTGTATACTTGTATCAGGTGGTAAGAGGAGGTCGTGGGGTGTGTATGTGTGTGTATACTTGTATCAGGTGGTAGAGAGGGGAGGGTCGTGGGGTGTGTATGTGTGTGTATACTTGTATCGAATTAGTAGAGGAGGTCCTGGGGTGTGTATGTGTGTGTATACTTGTATCGGGTTGGTAGAGGAGGGTCGTGGGGTGTATGTGTGTGTACTTGTATCAGGTGGTAGAAGGAGGTCCTGGGGTGTGTATGTGTGTGTATACTTGTATCAGGTGGTAGAGATCGTGGTGTGTGTATGTGTGTGTGTATACTGTATCAGGTGGTAGAGGGTCCTGGGGTGTGTATGTGTGTGTTTATACGTGTATCATGGTAAGAGGAGGTCCTGGGGTGTGTATGTGTGTGTATACTTGTATCAGGTGGTAGAGGAGGTCGTGGGGTGTATGTGTGTGTATACTTGTATCAGGTGGTAAGAGGAGGGTCCTGGGGTGTGTATGTGTGTGTATACTTGTATCAGGTGGTAGAGGAGGGTCGTGGGGTGTGTATGTGTGTGTATACTTGTATCAGGTAGTAGAGGAGGTCCTGGGGTGTGTATGTGTGTGTATACTTGTATCGGGTGGTAAGAGGAGGGTCCTGGGGTGTGTGTATGTGTGTGTATACTTGTATCGGGTGGTAAGAGGAGGGTCCTGGGGTGTGTATGTGTGTGTATACTTGTATCGGGTGGTAAGAGGAGGGTCCTGGGGTGTGTATGTGTGTGTATACTTGTATCGGGTGGTAAGAGGAGGGTCCTGGGGTGTACCGCCATTATCATTGTTTACATCTTGGTGTACAGTAATCCCGTGTTCCATAATAGTCATTTTAAATCCTTCATGTTATCGTTACACCTCAACTACAATCCTTTATTATATGTATTTTACGATACAAATACAAAGTTTCTATTCCTAAAAAAGTTAGAGTTTATTATTGTGTTTAAAAAAGTATATTAACGGTTATTTTCTTGAGGTTAAAATATGGATGATTGGTAACTCCTGAGGCGGAGCAGTGTTGCCATCTTGGTGTATGTAACTCCTGCCAGACCCCGAAATGTTGCCAACGGTAGAAAAATGTTACTTTATTTAACGTATTTTGACTAATTCTCCTGTCACTTAACACGTCAGGGGCACTTATCTATTAGTGAAGTGTTCCTATTAATTTGATTAATAAATAAGTGACGGTTGAAATAAGTCGAAGTTAGTGATGTTAGGTAGTCATGCTGTTGGGTGTAACTCTTACTTGGTAACAAATCATCGAATTTAAAGTTGATGTGAATTTTTTTTAATTGCTGTATTAATTTCTAAGTAATTATTCCGTTATCTTTGTATTTTTATGGTGAAATTAATCTAAAATTATCTACTGATTATCACCATCTTGACAAATTAATTTGTTGAATAATTAAAACATCAGTTGATAGCGAACGTAACATTGAGTTGCCAGTTATTGTTTTTATCATTTATTTAACACCACTGAACTACTGTACTGAGTCGTTTAAAACAAGCCAATTAATCACTTCATATTTAACTACAGCTTAGGTTAATTTATTAGTTGAGATAATTAATAGAGGAGTTAAAAGTAACGCTATTAGAATCTATTTATTATTATTAAAATATATTTATTTACTCAAACAAAGTTAATCTGGGGTGTTTTAATGTATTTATTTGCTTGTTTGTTTGTTGTTGATTTTGTTTGTATGTATTTTATTTGTTTGCTGTATACAACTGTTATCAACAATTAATTTTGGTCTGTTTTTGTTCTATTATTATTGGCTATTTTATTTATATACCGTCAATATAATTATTTTTAGCACGTGTGTGTACAGGTGTCTGTCACATACAGGTGTGTATGTGTGTGTGTGTGTACAAGTGTCTCACATACAGGTGTGTGTGTGTGTGTACAAGTGTTTCACATACAGGTGTGTGTGTGTGTGTTGTATCCGTGTTGTATTATTATTATTATTGTATTGTATTGTGTGTGTGTTTATTATTATTATTATATAATATAATGAGGACAATGTTTACAGGTACGTGAGTGTGTGTTAGTCAGTAAGTGGAGATTGACCTTAGTTGTGTGTGTGTGTGTCTGTGTGTGTGTGTGTGTGTGTGTGTGTGTGTGTGTGTGTGTGTGTGTGTGTGTGTGTGTGTGTGTGTCGGTCGGTCTGGTGACGTCAACAAGTGAAAATTAATATTATTAGTTGCTATTATTTGTAATTTCTTCCTCGTCATCCCCGTGTTTGTCTGTCTGTCTGTCCGTTTGTCTGTTTATTTAACCGTCCGTCTGTCGAACCGTCAGAAGCGTCTCGTGTGTGTGTGTGTGTGTGTGTGTGTGTGTCCCGGATGTTGAGGTCTCTCTCTCTCTCTCTCTCTCTCTCTCTCTCTCTCTCTCTCTCTCTCTCTCTCTCTCTCTCTCTCTGGTGGCCAGCCTGTACCCACGTGGAATTTATTACGGACCCCGGACGTGGGTGGTGGTGGTGGCAGCTTGTACGTGGGTGGTGGTGGTGTCAGCTTGTACGTGGGTGGTGGTGTCAGCTTGTATGTGGGTATACCTCGACTTTAGCAAAGCCTTCGACAGAGTCCCCCACGAAAGACTAAAAAGAAAAGTGGAGGCTCACGGCATTAAAGGAGATATTCTAAAATGGATTAGGGCGTGGTTACAGGACAGGAAACAGCGAGTGAGTATTAACGGCACTAAATCCCATTGGAGCAACGTCACTAGTGGAGTTCCCCAAGGCTCAGTACTTGGACCATTATTATTAATTATATACATAAACGACTTAGATATCGGCATAGACAGCAACATAAGGAAATTTGCTGATGACACTAAAATAGGACGTGTAATTAAATATGACGAGGACTCAATAATATTCGAGTGGTCTGAATAATGGCAGATGAGATTCAACGTGGACAAATGTAAAGTACTCATTATAGGAGATGTAAACAGGGAAACCAGTTACCAGATGAACAACGATGTTATTGAGGAATCCGACTGCGAGAAAGATTTAGGAGTAATGATAAGTAGGAACCTTAAGCCAAGTAAACAATGTGTATTTGCTCGAAACAAGGCTAATAAAGTACTTGGGTTCATACAAAGGAGTGTTAGTTACATGACTAGCGAGGTCATCCTAAAACTATATCTTCTTGTTAGACCTCACTTGGATTACGCAGTTCACTTCTGGTCACCGTATTACAGAATGGATATAGAATCCTTGGAAAGAATTCAGAGGAGAATGACAAGACTAATCCCGGACATTAGGAACCTTGAGTACAGAGACAGGTTAAAGCATCTTAATTTGCACTCCCGCGAGAGACGTAGAGCGAGGGGCGATATGATAGAGGTGTATAAATGGAAGTCAGGGCTAAACAAAGGTGACATTACAAAGGTACTCAAACTATCCAACCAGGAGCGAACTCGTAACAATGGTTCTAAATTAGACGAATTCAGATAGGTAAACATTGGTTTGGAAATAGAGTAGTGGACGAGTGGAACAAGTTACCAAACATCATCATTAACTCTAATACGCTGGATAGCTTCAAACACAAGTTGGGTGGATATATGAGGGATAGGGGTTGGGTGTAAAGGGGACTGTCCAGTATGGCCCGCTGCAGTGTCCTCCAATCTTATGTTCTTATGTGGGTGGTGGTGGTAGCCTGTACGTGGGTGGTGGTGGTGGCAGCCTGTACGTGGGGAGGTAGGCAGGCAGGAAGGAACTTGTTCACGTAGGTGGTGGGTCATCGCCTTTGCTTGTGTGAGTGTGTGTGTGTGTGTGTGTGTGTGTGTGTGTGTGTGTGTGTGTGTGTGTGTGTGTGTGTGTGTGTGTGTGTACTTTCTCTATCAACTGTATGTATGTATCTGTGTGTATGTTTGTGTGTTGATTGGGGACTCGGGTGAGACAGGTGACCTACTCAGCTTGAGTGAGTCGGGCTGTACTCAAGAATTGAAAGCTTGCATCACCTGCACCACATACACCACCCTCACCCACCCACCACCACCACCACCACCCACCCACCACCCACCCACACACCCACCCACTCACCCACCACCACACCCCTCCCACCCACCCACCCACCCCCACTCACCCACCCACCCACACCCACCCCTCACCCACCCTCACCCATTAGAAGCCAGTGTGGTAATATTTTATTTTTACTCTGCTGGGAATTAAGGCACTCCATTTGTGATTGAAACCTTGTTTTGACTGAATTAGACATATTTTGATTGATTAGACACCATTTTGACTGATTCTGACTTGCTAGCTGACTGATTAGACATAATTTTGACTGATTAGACACTGGTACGACTGATTAGACATACATTTTGACTGATTAGACGCCATTTTGACTGATTAGACGCCATTTTGATTGATTAGACGCTATTTTGACTGATTATATGACCATTTTGACTGAAGGAATTGGAGCACTTATTTTTGACTGATTAGTCGCCATTTGACTGATTCTGACGCTATTTTGACTGATTAGACGCCATTTGGACTGATTAGACATATTTGTGATTAGACATAAATTTTGACTGATTAAGAACCATTTGACTGATTAGTCGCCATTTTGACTGATTCGACGCTATTTTCACTGATTAGACGCTATTTTGACTGATTAGATGCCATTTTGACTGATTAGACGCCATTTTGACTGATTAGACGCTATTTTGACTGATTAGACGCTATTTTGACTGATTAGACGCCATTTTGACTGATTAGACGCCATTTTGACTGATTCGACGCTATTTTGACTGATTAGACGCTATTTTGACTGATTCGACGCTATTTTGACTGATTAGACGCTATTTTGACTGATTAGACGCCATTTTGACTGATTCGACGCTATTTTGACTGATTAGACGCTATTTTGACTGATTAGACGCTATTTTGATTGATTAGACGCTATTTTGACTGATTAGACGCTATTTTGACTGATTAGGACGCTATTTTGACTGATTATACGCCATTTTGACTGACTAGGACGCCATTTTCACTGAGATTTGCGTAGGATGTTAGACCATTAGAGTTAAATGGTCGTAAGTGGATTGGCCAATTACGGGAGGTTGTTTTATCGGGGAGTAATTGGTAGTTAGTTGGTGAGGGAAACGAGTTACGTGTGTGTGTGTGTGTGTGGGGGGTGGGGGTAAGGGACAGGTGTGGGCGGTGTGTTCAGCTTCCGGTGTGACTCAGGTGCAGTGCAGATGTGGTTCAGGTGTGGATGTGGCAGATGTGGCTCAGGTGTGCAGATGTGGCTCAGGTGTGGTGCAGATGTGTGGTGTGCAGATGTGGGTATGGTGCAGATGTGGCTCAGGTGTGGTGCAGATGTGGCTCAGGTGTGGTGCAGGTGTGGCTCAGGTGTGGTGCAGGTGTGGTCTTTGGGAGTTTGTTCACCTGTGGGTCCTGAGTTCACCATCACATAATGAACACTTTGTTGAACAGGTGAGAAGCTGTTCACCACCTAATGAACAAAAGTAAATATTGAACAAAAAAGACCGTTCATTGTTCTTCAAACTAGTTATGTTCACCTGATTAACACCTGGACAAGATTTCATTCAAAAGGAGAGAGAGAGTTGACCTTTTGAGAAACTGGAGTAGGTAGGTAGGGGGGTGAGGGAGGGAGGTAGGGGGGGGTGGGGAGGGGGAGGGAGGGAGGTAGGGGTGGGAGGGAGGGAGGTAGGGGAGGGAGGGGGGGGGGGTGGGGGGGGGGTGAGGAGGGGGAGGAGGGAGGGGGGGGAGGGGGGGGTGAGGGAGGGGGTGGGGGTGGGGAGGTGGGGGAGGGAGGGGGAGGTGGGGGGGGTGACGGAGGGGGAGGTAGGGGGGAGGGAGGGAGGTAGGGGGGTGAGGGAGGGTGAGGGGGGAGGGGGTGGGGGAGGGGGAGGAGATAGAGGTGAGAGACTGGGTGAGGTGTAGGAGACTAGAATGTGGGGGAGGCAGGAGATAAATACCCCCCTGCCCCTCTCTCTCTCTCTCTCCCTCCCCCCTCTCTCTCCTCTCTCCCATTCTCACATAACGCAAAATAATTACATTTTGTCAGCTTAACCTTTGTGTGCGTGTGTGTGCGTGTGTGCGTGTGTGCGTGTGTGTGCGTGTGTGTGTGTGCGTGCGTGCGTGTTCGTGTGCGTGTGCGCGTGTGTGTGTGTAGCGTGTGTGTGTAGCGTGTGCAGGCAATAGGTCGATCAGGGAAGGCGTAGGTCGACCTATAGTTTTGCGACCTGCAGGACACAGGTAATGTGGTCCAGGTGTGATTATGGCGGCGACCAGGTGTGAAGAGGAGGAAGGAAGGAGGAAGGAAGGAAGGGAAGGAGGGAGGGAGGGAGGGAGGGAGGGAAGGGAAAAGGAAGGAAGGAAGGAGGAGGAGGGAGGGAGGAGGGATGGAAAGGGAAGGAGGGAGGGAGGGAAGGAAGGAAGGAGGAAAAAGGAAGGAAGGAGGAGGGTGGAGGGAAGGAAGGAGGGAGGAAGGAAGGAAGGAGGGAAGGAAGAAGGGAGCATGACTTTTCTTGCTAGTAGCGTGGTGTAGTGTGGCTGGTGTGGTGTTAGTGTGGCTGGTGTGGTGTAGTGTGGCTGGTGTGGTGTGTGTGGCTGGTGTGTGTGTAGTGTGGCTGGTGTGGTGTAGTGTGGCTGGTGTGGTGTAGTGTGGCTGGTGTGGTGTAGTGTGGCTGGTGTGTGTTAGTGTGGCTGGTGTGTGGTTGGTGTGGCTGGTGTGGTGTAGTGTGGCTGGTGTGGTGTGTGTGGCTGGTGTGGGTGTTGTGGCTGGTGTGGTGTTAGTGTGGCTGGTGTGGTGTGTGTGGCTGGTGTGGTTGTGTGTGTGGCTGGTGTGGTGTGTGTGGCTGGTGTGGTGTGGTGTGGCTGGTGTGGTGTTAGTGTGGCTGGTGTGGTGTTAGTGTGGCTGGTGTGGTGTAGTGTGGCTGGTGTGGTGTTGTGGCAGCCCTTCCCTGTATCGCTGGTGTTGATATTAAGCTTCGTAGAGACACACTTGTGGAGGTTGTGTTTTTTTCTCTCGTGTTTTGTTTTATTTTATTTATTTATTTGTTTGGTTTTGTGTTTTTCTGAATGTTTTTTGTGTTTTCTTTTGAACGTTTGCTCGGTCAGGTTAAATGGTGTGTGTGTGTGTGTGTGTGTGTGTGTGTGTGTGTGTGTGTGTGTGTGTGTGTGTGTGTGTGTGTGTGTGTGTGTGTGTGTGTGTGTGTGTGTGTGTGTGTGTGTGTGTGTGTGTGTGTGTGTGTGTGTGTGTGTGTGTGTGTGTGTGTGTGTGTGTGTGTGTGTGTGTGTGTGTGTGTGTGTGTGTGTGTGTGTGTGTGTTGGACAGCCTGGTTGGTCTATATATATACAGAGTTAAACCCACTTTGCTTCTCATTTTTCTCTCATTCTTCTCCCTCATTCTTCTCCTCACTTCTCCTCACCTTGAATCATCACCCCTTTATTTATCTCCTTCCTCCCTCCTTCACCCTTATTTTGCAATCTCTCTCAGCTGTGTGTGTTTCAAAAGTTAGGTGGAAATGAGAGAGAGAGAGAGAGAGAGAGAGAGAGAGAGAGAGAGAGAGAGAACATTGTAACTGTTATATCTTATTGGACCCAGAACCTCCTCCCTCACCCCCCCAGCAGGATGACGCTAGGGTGAGGGGGGGAGGGTGAGGGGGAGGAGTCGTAGTTTAATACATTTTCGACGTAGTTTGAGTCGTAGTTTAGTGACGCCATCTGGAGGTGTTGTGACGTCGTTAGGTTAGGTTAGGTTTTGAGTGCTGGGGGTTGGGGGGGTCACTGACTGAGCCCTTTGTGCTTGGGTTGTTGCCTCCTCCTCCTCCTCCTCCTCTTCTTCTTCTTCTTCTTCCTCCTCCTCCCACTGATTGCTGGCCCACTGTCCTCTCTCTCTCTCTCTCTCTCTCTCTCTCTCTCTCTCCCCCGTCCCTGCCCTGTCAGGTGTAGAGTCAACCTGTACTTGTGACGTCATACAGGTACCACCATCATTAACAGACCTTCCACCTCCTCCTCCTTCCTCTCCTCTTCCTCCTTCCTCCTCCTCCTCCTCCTCCTCCTCCTCCTCCTCCTCCTCCTCTTCTTCTCCTTCTCTTCCTCCTCCTTCTCTTCCTCCTCCTTCTCTTCCTCCGTTTGTATGATACGTATAGTGGTATAGTGGTGGAGATGTGGCAACAGTGTTGGTGGTGAAGGGTTTGTTGTGGTGGAGATGTGGCAACAGTGTGGTGGTGAAGGGTTTGTTGTGGTGGAGATGTGGCAACAGTGTGGTGGTGAAGGGTTTGTTGTGGTGGAGATGTGGCACAGTGTGGTGGTGAAGGGTTTGTTGTGGTGGAGATGTGGCAACAGTGTGGTGGTGAAGGGTTTGTTGTGGTGGAGATGTGGCGACAGTGTGGTGGTGAAGGGTTTGTTGTGGTGGAGATGTGGCGACAGTGTGGTGGTTGGCCTGTGCATGGCAGCTCCTGTCGAGAGTTACTACCACTCTCTATCATCCACCAATCTATCTAGCCTCCTTTTAAAGCTTTCCATCGTTCCCACACTTACTACACAGTTGCTAAGCTTGTTCCACTCGTTCACCACCCTATTTGTGAACCAGTTTCTTCCTATCTCCCTCCTAAACCTAAACTTATCCAACTTGAATCCGTTGCTCCGAGTCCTATCCTGCTCGTATATTATAAGAACTTTATCTATATCCCCTTTATTGATTCCTTTCACCCACTTTAATTCTTCTATCATATCTCCCCGCACCTCCCCGCACCTCCCCACACCTCCCCGCACCTCCCCACACCTCCCCGCACCTCCTCGCACTCTTCGTCTTTCTAGGGAATGCAAGTTTAGTTTCTTTAACCTATCCTGATATGGAAGGTTTCTAAGTCCCGGAATCATTTTCGTCATTCTTCGCTGCACCGACTCTAGTGAATTTATATCCATTCTATAATAGGGACACCAGAACTGAACCGCATAATGGAGGTGCGGCTTGACTAGCGCAAGATATAGTTGCAATAAGACCTCTGCACTCTTGTTGCTTACACTTCTAGATATAAAACCCAATACTCTGTTTGCCTTATTTCGAACATTAACGCACTGTTTTCTAGGCCGTAGGTCCGGGCTTACAAGTACCCCTAGGTCTCTTTCACAAGTCGACTTCTCTAGGTTGATGTTGTTAAGGCTGTATACATTGACAGTATTTGTTCTTCCAATATTCAGTACGCTGCACTTGCTGGTGTTGAATTTCATTTGCCATTTTTTCAGACCACCCCTGCAGTTTATTTAAATCCTCCTGTAGTGCATTAGCATCCTGCCCTGAATTAATCTGTCGCCCTATTTTGGTGTCATCCGCAAACTTGCTTGGTAACTGTGGTAGGAGAAGGTTTATTGTGGTGGTGATGTGGCAACAGTGGGCTGTGGATGACGTCATTAGCAACAGTAGACCCGCCTCAGGGAAGGGTTGGGGGGAGCCTGCTGTTGGCCTGTTGCAGCCTGCTGGGACCTGTTAAAGAACCTGAAGTTGCGTCGTAGTTGTGGCGTCGTAGTGGTAGGTGGTGGTGACAGTGGTAGGTGGTGGTGGTGAGTGTTGCGTCACTTACTAGAAACATTCACTCCGATTGCACCTCTTCCCCCTTCCCCCCTTCCTACCCCCCTCCCTCCACCTCCCTCCTACCCTCCTCCCTCCTATCCTCCCTCCCCCCCTCCCTCCCAATTCCCTCCCACCTACCCCCCCCTCCCACTCCACTCCCCCTCCCTCCCACCCCCTCCCACTCACTCTCCCTCCTACCCCTCCCACTCACTCCCCCCTCCCCTCCTACCCCCACCCCCTCCTCCTCCCCTTCCTACCCCTAACCTAACCTAGTGTTTCTATTGCAGGTGCGTCTGGGTGACTGGTGACGTGGGTGGATGACGTGACAAGTTATTGAGAGAGAGAGAGAGAGAGAGAGAGAGAGAGAGAGAGAGAGAGAGAGAGAGAGAGAGAGAGAGAGAGAGAGAGAGAGATTCCTGCCAGACCTACTCTTCTTCTTCTTCCTCCTCCTCCTCCACCTCCTAACCTAACCTAACCTAACTTAACCTAACCTAACCTTCATCTCCTGACCCGGATATTACCCACCTCAACCAATAACAGCGCTGGAAAAAATGGTCAGGAGCCAATCACAGTTCATGGATGTGATATGTTCAGCCAATCACAGCTCAATATTACGATCCTCTCAGCCAATTACAGATCAATGTTACAATCCTCTCAGCCAATCACAGCTGAAAGATACAATCCTATCAGCCAATCACAGCTCAATGTTACGATCCCATCAGCCAATCACAGCTCAATGTTACAATCCTCTCGGCCTATCACAGCTCAGGGATTCAAGTGGTCAACAAGAGGATCGTTTAAGAATACCACTTGATGTTCTCTTAACCCGCCACTTAACTTGAGGAGGAGGAGGGTGGTGGTGGTAGTTGTTGTTGTTGTTGTTGTTGTGGTGGTGGTGGTGGTGGTAGTAGTTGTTGTGGTGGTGGTGGTTGTTGTTGTTGTTGTAGGTGCTGAGCCAAGGGGGAGGAGGAGTGCCAGTCATTCACCTCAAAGGCCTGAGACCCCCTGACACACCCCTGGCACCCCTGGCACTTCTGACACTCCCCTGACATTCCCCACCCCTGACACCCCCCTGGCTCCCCTGACTACATTTACCCCTCCAAGTCGAGGACATTGTTGGGTCACTGTGCACCCATCGGACCTGTGTGTGTAGGTGTTGCATGTGTGTAGGTGTTGCGTGTGTGTGTGTGTAGGTGTTGCGTGTGTGTGTGTAGGTGTTGTGTGTGTGTGTATGTATGTAGGTGTTGTGTGTATAATAATAATAATAATAATAATTATAATAATTATAATTAACAGTTTATTGAAAGAGCATGACAGCCGGAAGGCTAAAAATATACAGTTACATAATTGGGCAATGGGTCTCTTGATTGACCAATAATGTACAAGTAACATAAGTGATACAAATATGATATATAATAACGAGGTGGGGAGAAGGTCATACTACAGGGCATTTCAACATAGTGACAGTGCAAGAAGTAGGATTTACTGGGAGTGAATACACTGGTTGATTACAAGTTATTGATAATTTTTACAATGGTTGGGACTGGGCTGTTCTTATAGCGATC
>NW_024722227.1:28148739-28258196 GCF_018991925.1 Homarus americanus
CCCCACCACCATGCCACCACCACCACCACCACACACCTACCATACCACCACCACCACCACCTGCCATACCACCACCACCACCACCTCACACCCCATGCCACCACCACCACCACCACACCTACCATACCACCACCACCACACCTCTCTCCACCACCACCTCACACCTACCATGCCACCACCACCACCACCTCACCTACCATACCACCACCACCACACACCTCCACCTACCATACCACCACCACCACCACACAACACCTACCATACCACCACCACCACACCTCCACCCACCATACCACCACCACCACCACCTCACACCCTGCCATACCACCACCACCACCACTCACCTACCATGCCACCACCACCACCACCTCAACCTACCATACCACCACCACCACACCTACCATACCACCCACCACCACCACACCTCACACCTACCATACCACCACCACCACCACCGCACACCACCATACCACCACCACCACCTCCCACCACCATACCTCCACCACCACCACCACCACCATACCACCACCACCACCACCACACACCTACCATACCACCACCACCCCACCCCACCTACCATACACCACCACCACACACACCTGCCACCACACCACCTCACACCTACCATGCCACCACCACCTCACCCACCATACCACCACCACCACCACACCTCCACCCACCATGCCACCACCACCACCTCACACCTACCACCACCACCCACCTCACACCCTACCACCACCACCACCACACCTCCCACCTACCATACCACCACCACCACCTCCACACCCTACCATACCACCACCACCACCTCACACCTACCATGCCACCACCACCACCACCACACACCTACCATACCACCACCACCACACCTCCACCTACCATGCCACCACCACCTCCTCACCACCATACCACCACCACTTCACCACCTCCACCTGCCATGCCACCACCACCACCCACCACCTACCATGCCACCACCACCACCACCACCACACACCCACCATGCCACCACCACCACCACCTCACACCTACCATGCCACCACCACACCTCACACCTACCATACCACCACCACCACCACCACCTCACACTACCATGCCACACCCACCACCACCACCTACCATGCCACCACCACCACCCACCCCACACCCACCATCCCACCACCACCACCACCACCTCCCACCTACCATACCACCACCACCTCCACACCTACCAACCACCACCACCACCACCTCCACACCTACCCACCACCACCACCACCACCTCCACCTACCATACCACCACCACCACCACCTCACCATACCACCACCACCACCACCTCCTACCATCCACCACCACCACCACCTCCACCTGCCAGCCACCACCACACCTCACACCCTGCACCATACCACCACCACCACCACACCTCACACCTACCATGCCACCACCACCACCACCTCACACCTACCATACCACCACCACCACCTCACACTCCACCCTGCCACCACCACCACCACACCTGCCATACCACCACCACCACACCTCCACACCTACTGCCACCACCACCCTCCACCTACCAGCCACCACCACCACCACCTCACACCCCATGCCACCACCACCACCACCTCCACCCTCCATGCCACCACCACCTCACACCTACAGCCACCACCACCACCACCACACTCACCTGCCATGCCACCACCACCACCACCTCACACCTGCCATACCACCACCACCACACCTCACACCTGCAGCCACCACCACACCACCACACCTCCACACCTACCATGCCACCACCACCACCACCTCACACCTACCTACCACCACCACCACCTCACACCTACCATACCACCACCACCACCACACCTCCCCACACCTGCATGCCACCACCACCACACCTCACACCTACCATACCACCCCCACCCCCACCACCTACCACCAACCACCACCTCCCACCTACCATCCACCACCACACCTCACCTACCATACCACCACCACCACCACACCTCCACCATACCACCACCACCACCACCTCACACCTACCATGACCACACCACACCTCACCTACCATACCACCCACCACCACCACACCTCACCCACCATACCACCACCACCACCACCTCCACCTACCATACCACCACCACCTCACACCTACCATACCACCACCACCACCACCTCCACACCTACCATACCACCACCACACCTCACACCTACCATACCACCACCACCACACCTCACACCTACCATACCACCACCACCACCACCTCCACACCTTACCACCACCACCTCACACCTACCATACCACCACCACCACCACACCCCTCCACCTACCATGCCACCACCACCACCACCTCACACCTACCATACCACCACCACACCTCCCACACCACCAACCACCACCACACCACACCTCACACCCACCATACCACCACCACCACCTCACACCTACCATACCACCACCACCACCTCACACCTACCATACCACCACCACCACCACCACCACCACCTACCATGCCACCACCACCACCACACCTCACACCCACCATACCACCCACCACCACCACACCTCACACCTCACCATACCACCACCACCACCACACCTCACACCCTCATACCACCACCACCCACCTCACACCTACCATACCACCACCACCACCACACCTCCACACCTACCATACCACCACCACCACCACCTCACACCTACCATACCACCACCACCACCGCACACCTACCATGCCACCACCACCACCACACCTCACACCTACCATACCACCACCACCACCACCTCACACCTACCATGCCACCACCACCACCACCTCCCACCTGCCATACCACCACCACCACCTCCACACCTACCATACCACCACCACCACCACCTCACACCTACCATCCACCACCACCACCACACCTCACACCTACCATACCACCACCACCACCACCTCACCTACCATACCACCACCACCACCACACCTCACACCTACCATACCACCACCACCACCACACCTCCACACCCGCATACCACCACCACCACCACCTCCACCACCTGCCTACCACCACCACCACCTCACACACCTACCATACCACCACCACCACCACCTCCACCTACCATACCACCACCACCACCTCCACACCTACCATACCACCACCACCACCACCTCACACACCTGCCATCCACCACCACACCTCCACCCACCATGCCACCACCACCACCACCTCACACCCACCACACCACCACCACCACCACACCTCACACCTACCATACCACCACCACCACCACACCTCACACCCTGCCTGCCACCACCACCACCACACCTCCACCCACCATACCACCACCACCACCACACCTCCACACCTACCATACCACCACCACCACCACCTCACACACCTACCATACCACCCACCACCCACCTCACACCTACCATACCACCACCACCACCACCTCACACCTACCATACCACCACCACCACCACACCTCACACCTACCATACCACCACCACCACCACCCTCACACCCACCATACCACACCACACCACCTCACACACCTACCATACCACCTCCACCACACCTCCACCTACCATACCACCACCACCACCACACACCTCACACCTACCATACCACCACCACCACCACACCTCACACACCTACCACACCCACCAGTATTTTATTTTGTTCACGGAGTCGTCCCAAACATGTCGGTTTATAAGAGGCTGGCCAAAAGCTTTGAATATTTACCTATTTTAAGCGTCATAGTCGCGTGTTGTCGTACGCGTCCAGGATATAATGCTGCTTTTCTTTTGTTTTGGTGTTAGTGTCGTCCATGGCCACCAGAGGCGCTGTGTTGTTTACAAATGGGTAATAGTGGTGTGTTAGTGTCGTCCATGGCCACCAGAGGCGCTGTGTTGTTTACAAATGGGTAGTAGTGGTGTGTTAGTGTCGTCCATATTACCAGAGGCGCTGTGTTGTTTACAAATGGGTAGTAATTAGTCGTTAAGAAGAAACTATAATATATTAATGGAATTTTATCTTTTATTTTAGAAAATATGTATAGTAATTGGTATTAATAGTTGTTAGTGGTGGTGGTGATGCTGGTAGTAGTGGTGGTGGTGGTAGTAGTGGTGGTGGTTGGTAGTAGTAGTGGTGGTGGTGGTAGTAGTGGTAGTTATTATGGTAGTAGTAGGTGATGGTAGTAATAGTGGTAGTAGGACTATTGAGGCTAATGTTAGTGGTTGTTGGGAGAGGATTGTGGTAGTGGTAGTGATGGTGGGCCAACGTTAACAAGGTTGTGGTAGTAGTGGTCGGGATCCATCACCTACCACAACCACCATTACCTCCCACCATCTCCTACCACCACCACCTCCTATCGCCACCCCCCACCTACCACCATTACCCATCACCCTAACCTACAACTATCTTCTTAAATTTTTGTTGCTATCTACCACCACTACCACCATCAACCACCATCGTCAGTGTGTGGAGAGTTTGCTGTTCTCTCTCCATGCACACACACACACACACACACACCGCACACACACACACACTTGCGTCACACTATACACAGCTACACACACACACTTGCGTCACACTATACACAGCTACACACACAAACACACACACACACACACACACACACACACACACACACACTTGCGTCACATTATACACAGCGTCACACACACACACACACACACTTGCGTCACACTATACACAGCGTCACACACTTGCGTCACACCTGAGAAGAATGGTCTTTGTTTACATGTTGCGTCACACTTGTAATTAGAAACACCTAGTGGCAACATCCTCTTGAGTGTTGCCATCTGGTCGCTCACTGAATAATGCAAGTTTTGACGCAGTTTTGCTTATTTCTTAGTATTTTGGAGGAGAATGGATGGAATTTAAGTGAATCTTGAAGAATGATAAAGAATTTGAAGGTATTTTGAAGGTATTGAAAGGTTTTGTAATGGAAATATTTTTTTATAAGTACAACTGTTAAGGATTTGTGACATGGTAGTATCAGTAGGTTGAGGTTAGTGTTAAGTGTGGTTGGGGGTGTGGTGCAGTGTTATGTGTAATAGGGGTGTGGTTGAGATAGTGAGTGTGTGAGGGAGGTGTGGTAGGGTGTGGTGAGGATGTGGTAGGGAGGTGTGTGAGGAGGTGTGTGGGGTGTGGATGTTGAGAGGTATGTGAAAGGTATGGAATGGGATGTGTGAGGAAGTGTGAAAGATGTGGTGAAGTGTGGTAGGGTATGTGGAGTATGTGATATGTGTAGGGAGTTGTGGAAATGTGTAGAGTAATGTGAGAAGGTGTGTGGAAGTGTGAGGGGAGTGTGGATGAGGTGTGTGAAGTGTGTTTAGGTGTGGTATGAGAGATATGTGAAGGGTGTGAAGAAATGTGTGAGATGTGAAATTATTATCACTGCTAAGCTCAAATTGACCAGTTCATCATAAGCCTAGTCGAGTGTGGCTCATGGGGTGTGGAGAGAGAGAGAGAGATCAACAACGGTGAACTCGAAGCCCAACCAACCCACCCACCCACCCAGGCCCCACCCACCCCACCCAGGCCCACCCACCCACTCAAGGCCTCGACTCCTGATCTGGCAACACTGTAAGACGCTAGTAACATTGATAGGCCTAAAATTTTAACCCCTCCCCCTCTCTCCCTCCTTGGGTAGAGTTGTAAGACACATAGGCCTATAGCGAGAAAGTTACAAGAAGAAAAATCAATTTGCAATATGTGGGTCAGGGGCAGTGGGTTGCCGTGGGTCTGCTGTGGGTTGCTGGGAGAGAGAGGGGTGGGGTCGTCTCTTCGCTACGTGACTGAGTTTATTTACATGGCGGCCATTCGAATAAACTCTTAGATACTTAATTTTATATATTCAGTATTATTCTATCTTATATTATTAATTCATGTAATATTTTAGGAATAGTTTTTTGTTTTGTATTAGAGGAATTTATAAATTATAGGAAGAAACAGGAAATTGAAGAAAAAAAATGTATTTGGTCGTGGTGATGAAGTAACATAAACGAGTTGTTCTGGGATGGAGGGAAACATGAGCCACTTTTGATTTATTTATTGTTATTGTTGTTATTGTTGTTGTTGTTGTTGTTGTTGTTGTTGTTGTAGTAGTAGTAGTAGTAGTAGTAGTAGGCCATTTACTACCTTCAACCACACCATAGTACTGCCGTAGTTGTCAGGCCCAGTTCCTCCCGTGGGCCTGATGCAGCCTCAGTAACCTGCCTCTGTCCGGACCCAGTTTTTTATGGTCGTTCATTTTCGCGTTTTTCACTTTCATCTGTTGGTTAGGGTTTGGTTAGGGTTTGGTTTCGTTAGGTGAGTTGGGTTTTGTTAGTGGTTGGGTTTAGTTAGGGTTGGGTTAGGGGTTGTTAATGGTTGGGTGAGCTGATAGGTTTGGCAGGTGGGGGTTTTATTGCGTGGTGAGGTGGTGGTTTGGTTGGTTAGGCAGGTGGTTGGTTAGGTGGTGGTGTGGTGGTGTTGGCCAGGTGGTTTTGTTAGGGGTGGTGTTGAGGGCTGGTGTTGGTGGTTAGGTGTGGTGGTAGGTGGTGGTAGGGTTGGTGGTTTGGTAGGGATGAATGGGGTTTGGTTAGGGGTAGGTTAGGCTGAGGTAAGGTTGAGTTAGGTTTAATTGAGGTTTGGTGATTGAGCAGGCTATTGGCTTGAGGTGAGTTGGTTGGCTAATTGAGTTCAGGCCAAGGTTAGGTGGTGGTGTGATGAGTTGGTGGTGGGTTAGGTGGTGGTGGTTGAGTTAGGTGTCACAGCATGCTGAGGTTGTGTAGCTTACTGTCTGGGTAGTTTGCTTTGTTTACTCATTCCCCACAATTGTTGCTGTGGTGGTGTGTGTGTGTGTGTGTGTGTGTGTGTGTGTGTGTGTGTGTGTGTGTGTGTGTGTGTGTGTGTTTAATTATTACGGTGATTATATCGAGTAGAAAATAGTTTGAAGGTTGTTTGGTGAGAGTAAACATATATACATACATACATACATACATACATACATACACACTGTACATGCATACATACATATATACATACATCCGCACTGTACATACATATATACATACCTACATACATACACACTATATATACATACTACTGGTGTATTAAAGCGTAGTGGAGTTATGCAAGAGGTACAGCCTTATTCTGGCAACACTGACGATGACGGTGTTGAGGGGGGGAAGGGAAACCTCTTGTTGTGTGGGTCTGGCAACAGTGGTGACTAGCGAGGCGTGATGGGTGGTGGTGGTGGAAGGTCCTAGGGATGGGTGGTGGTGGTGGTAATGGAAGGTCCTAGGGATGGGTGGTGGTGGTGGTGATGGAAGGTCCTAGGGATGGGTGGTGGTGGTGGAAGGTCCTAGGGATGGGTGGTGGTGGTGGTGGGAAGGTCCTAGGGATGGGTGGTGGTGGTGGTGATGGAAGGTCCTAGAAGGTCCTAGGATGGGTGGTGGTGGTGGTGGTGGTGGTGGAAGGTCCTAGGGGATGGGTGGTGGTGGTGGTGGTAATGGAAGGTCCTAGGGATGGGTGGTGGTGGGTAATGGATGGTGATAACGACCCCCAGCCAGATACTCATAATACGGACAATAATAATAATAACTTATTTTTTATATATAATGGTGATAGTTTAGTTATTATTGGTGATAGTTTAAATAATAATGGTGATAATTTAAATACATTATATAAAATAATTTAGTCACGTTCCAAAGCCAACATTATCCAACTTTATTTAGCTAAATTATTCACAAATCAACATCCAGTAGTGAGGTGTTTACAATCTTGATTTATATCGTGATTTAACTATTTTCTCGGGTCTTTAAACATTTTCAATCAATATGACGGGAAAATAGAAGCAGTTAATGTGATTTTAGGAGTAATTTACACCTCCTAACCTCCAAAACTAATCTACCCACACGAAATTCACTTCAATCCCCACGAGAATAATTTCAGAATCATTATATATTTTTATTCCTGTCTGATCATTCTTTTAAGACTAGTTCCTATGAGTTCATTGGAGGGAATAGTGTAATAGCCGAAAATAGGAGGTGTCTTGCCTACTTACTTACGTTTCCTGTATTGAGGAGTCATTTGTCCACCCTCAAGGAGAATAGTTACGTGAGAATGACCCTAATAAACGCCTAACAATGGTACACAAAGGCTTAACCCACACACACTCACTAAAGATTATTTATTGTTAAGTAATATATTAAATATTGTTTATTTAATGTGGGCGACGCGAGACTGGTATAGCCAAGCACACACTACCCACTGCTGCCCACACAACACCCACGCTATGGTAACCTCACCCATACCACCACACCCATACCACCACTACGGTAACCTCACCCATACCACCACACCCATACCACCACTACGGTAACCTCACCCATACCACCACACTACGGTAACCACACTAATACCACCACACTACGGTAACCACACTAATACCACCACACTACGGCAACCACACTATTTATGGTACAAATAGCTAGTTATTCGACTATTGTTACTATTTGTGGTAGGAATCATTTATAAATTATGAAAGAACTCGCAATCGATATAATCAGTATTAGGTAGTATATAACGAACTAAATATAGTACTAGTTGGTATATTGGTGTGTGTATGTATTTATGTATGTATGTGTATGTATGTATGTATGTATGTATGTATACTTAAATTTAATATACGTGGGTGTATGACATGTAACACTTCTGTGACTGGTGTGTGGGAACAGGTAGGCACTAGGAAAGAGCTATTAGATTATTTGGTTCTATTTTTACAACCCAGAGGAGACGTGTAGGAACTAGTGAGGAGGAGGAGGAACAAGTAAGGAGGAGGAGGAGGAACAAGTAAGGAGGAGGAGGAAGAACAACTGAGGAAGGAGCCGTTTATTTGACCGTCTTCTTGGCCTCCACAAGT
Organism: Homarus americanus; assembly: GCF_018991925.1. Taxonomy (NCBI): domain Eukaryota; kingdom Metazoa; phylum Arthropoda; class Malacostraca; order Decapoda; family Nephropidae; genus Homarus; species Homarus americanus. The sequence continues at coordinate 28,157,637 of NW_024722227.1, forward strand.
TCATGGCCAAGTCCCTGCGGTTGCCTTTAGTGCGTCGAACTTTGCCAAATAACCCAACGTTAAATATATTATAGAGTTCTAACTATTTTTGGGGGGTTATTAGATATTATATTGTTTGATATTTTGACAGTTTAATTAGTTGTTTGGTTGTAATTAGTTGTTTTTCTGGTTAAATGATGCGAGGCTGAGAGAATTAACGTCCGTGGGTTTGGGTTGGCTACACTGGTGAGGAGGGATGCGTCAGCAACACACTCCATATTGCCAACCAGGTTTTATTTATTTTTTATCATTTATTATTATTTCAAAGCTTGTTATAATTTATTTTATACGTAGTTTATTGCCAGTACACTTAACAGCTTAATTAAATAATGTATTATTTCGTAAAACGCTGTAAACTACTTCGTTAAAGCAAAGACGACGAATGAATGGTCAATAAACTAAGAGTTGTCGTTGGTTGCAAGGCCTTGTGAGTGCACCGAGTGGCCAACAAGTAAATTTGAAGTCCATTTAATATACAACAACCTGAGTCAGTCAGTGAGTCAGTATTTATCACCACCAGAAGGAGAAAATGACGTGACTCACCTAGTCAGTGATTCAAGTGAGTCAGAAATTAATTACATCATAGGTTTTATAGTAAAATATTAAGTAATTTGTGAAGGTGTTATTAAGGGAGTATATATATAACAGCAAGTCTATATATTTGTCCTAAATAAAATAATCCCTGAATAAATCTTAACCTACGTATATAAATAATACTAAATATACACAAACGTATAAATTAGTTATATCATTAGTTAATTAGGTGATTAGTGAAGAGGTTAATAAGGGATGATAAATATAATCAGTCTATAATTACCCTAAATAAAATAATCAATTAATAAATCTTAACCTACGTATATAAATAATACGAAATATACACAAAATAAAGTATAAATTAGTTATATATACTTAATTACAACCTTAAAAAGTAATGATATATAATTACCAGAGCTTCCCTCAGATCACAGCCTATATAGGGAAGAAATCAACCCTTGTATATTTTAACCATTTTAACTCATAAATGTTGTATAGATTGTGTATTTTGTACTATACTCATGTATTTTTTACTCCAATAGTCACGTTTGTCGTCATAATACACCGGAAATGTGTTTGTTTGGGAATATTTGGCTGTTTTATTAAGGCTTGTTTAGAGGCCCCACTACCCAGTCCGTGTTTCATGTGGGTCTGGTTAGTTATTGTTACTTTTGGCTACTTTTTGACTTTAATTTGTTATTTTTTTTAGTTTTGTTACTTTTTGGACTTTAATTTGTTACTTTTGTTGTTGTTACTTTTTGGAATTTAATGTTACTTGTACTTTTTGCTACTTTTTGGACTTTAATTTGTTACTTTTGTTATTGTTACTTTTTGGATTTTAATTTGTTACTTTTTTATTTATTTTGTTACTTTTTGGACTTTAATTTGTTACTTTTATTACTTTCTGGACTTTAATTTGTTACTTTTGTTACTTTTTGGACTAATTTGTTACCTTTTTATTACTTTAATTATTTTTTGTAGTTTATTTTGTTACTTTACTACTTTTACTTTTTATTTTGTTACTTTTACTACTTTTATTAGTGACTCGAGTATTCAATATATTCTTCCTTAATATTAATAGGTTTTATAGTTAGGTGAGGTAAGGTCATGTCAGGTCAGGTCATTAGGTCAAGTTAGGTTAGGGCTGGTTAGGTCAGGTAGTAAAATTTTGTCAATATAGTTTTTATTTTGAGGGCAGGGGGGGTGCTGGATTTGTACCTAACCTAATGTCATTTATATTTACATGGAAATTAACCTAACCTAATGTAACCTAACCTAACAGTAACTTAACCTGACCTAACAATAAAATGTATAATCAAATCTTAGGAAACTTAATATTACATACTTTAGTCATTAGTCTAAGGCCGTTTATCAATAACCAAAAAATTACGTAAAAAATATAATCGATGAAAGCTCGGAAAAATATTGTCGCATAAACTGATATAATTTTCTTGTATATAACAGGAAGATGAGGGCAAGCAGTGTTGAGGAGGTCGGAGGCCATGGCCCGGGTGACCCATGGGAGGTGTTCACAGCACTGGCCATCCTGGTGGTAGAGGGCCGGACCCCTGGTGGCGAGAGAGGCTACCACGCAGGACCCCATTGTCCACTACCACACCAGCTGCAGCATAAACATTCTTGTGACCAAAATGACCACTTGGTGAGTAGGTTATTGTTAGGTTAGTACAGTAAAACTTGGGTTCATTAAATAGAGGTTTCACATCTAACGGACCTTCGATATAATGGACTTAAATCGCCATATAGTTCATTATATTGAGGTTTCACAGTATCATCATTATCATTGTGTATTAGTAATTAAGGTAATAATAATTAATAGAGATGATGACTACACTAATGTTATATAATTCAACCCTTTGACTTAATTCAGGTCAACCCTCAGGCTCTAATTGGGGTCAAGTCCTGTCAATATTATTATTATTACCTGCCCTGTAGATGTATTTTTCTGACTACATAAACTTTTAATATATAGCATCAATATTTTTTGGGCTACAAACTTTTAATATATAGCATCAATATTTTTCTGACTACATAAACTCACAATCTATGTATTATTCTGGCTACATAAACAATCATTATCAAATCATTAAACCCACAAATTCTTTATCATAAAATTACACACAAATCGATACAGTAATTTACAGTTATTTACAGCACCCAGAACATTATACAGTAATTTACAATTATTTACAGCACCATAAACATTATACAGTAATTTATAGTTATTTACCCAGAACATTATACAGTAATTTATAGTTATTTATATCACCCAGAACATTATACAGTAATTTATAGTTATTTATATCACCCAGAACATTATACAGTAATTTATAGTTATTTATATCACCCAGAACATTATACAGTAATTTATAGTTATTTATATCACCCAGAACATTATACAGTAATTTATAGTTATTTATATCACCCAGAACATTATACAGTAATTTATAGTTATTTATATCACCCAGAACATTATACAGTAATTTATAGTTATTTATATCACCCAGAACATTATACAGTAATTTATATCGTTATTTACGCCACCCTAAAGGTTATTCTTACTTCCAGTGCATGCAAGCCGGGGCCCTGGTGCGGCAGTTGCGGGTAATGTGGGGGGTCGGTGTGAGTGTCAGCCTGGAGGTGTTAGTCGCACCAGAGTGCCACCATGGAGCAGCACTTGCCACCACGCTCGACACCACCACCGCCCCCTCCCAGAACCTGCGCCTCATTGAACAGTGGAACTTCACCATCTATGACCGCAGGTGACGTAATGTGAGGTTACGTTCGAGCCTTGGAACATTGAACATTTGAGGTACAAGTAACTTAAACTTATTCGACGCCTGGAGGGGAATGAGGAGAATGTAACACCTGGTAATGTTGAATGAGATACAGCTGGGATTGCTGTACAGATGCCGCAGCTACTTCACTCCTGAGCATTTGCATCAAGTATATAAGGGATTCATTGGTCCTAACTTTGAGTACTGCTCTCATATATGGGGCAGCTCTTCAACTGTTAGATAGGGTGGAATCAAAGGCTTATTAACTCTCCTCCTTTAGTTGATAATCTATCTTCTCTTCACCACAATGTTGCTTCACTCTCCCTCATTTACAGGTACTTTAATGGTCACACTATAATAACCCGTTATAGTACAGGTAAACCCCGGGTAAACTTCAGGTAAACCCCAGGTAAACTTCAGGTCATTTACAGGTAAACTCTCTCTCACGCAGTACCATTTTTCCAGGCTCCCAGACGCAGCAGCTACTGGTTGGTCCCTGATGGCAGCTGTGCGTTCCTTCCTCCACTTCTCGCAGCTGTCCGCCTGGCTGAGCGTCTCCAGGGGGCGGCGGCCACCCAACGTACTCTGCCGCCTCACGGTCACGTCGCCCGTCTTCTGTTCCAAGTTCACCGAGGAAGCGGAGGAGCATGTGTTTCCCATCGCTTATATGGGGCAGGAGACTTCTATTAAGGTGAGCTGTTGACTGGTTTATTTCCTATTTTTTCTACTTTTTTATATATTTTTTTTTATATTTTTCCTATTTTTGTCCTATTTTCTATTTTGTTCTATTTTTCTCCTCCTCTCTATCTTAATAGAACTAGTTAGTCTTATTTATTGTTAGTCTATTAATTAAAGTTCCTATTACAACATAAGTCTCATCCAAGTTTATTGTGTTTTTTAAGTTTTGTATCACGTTTTTTGTCATAATTTTACTGTGGAAGATTTTAGCATTGGTGTTTGTTTGGGAGGGGGGTTACCATACTATACTGTCATTACCTTTACTTGAGTAGCACTTAGGAAGACACTTAAGATCTGAGGGTATTATTACAAGACACTCGAGATCATTCTACACCTACCGTACTTAACATCTGGACAATAACATCGGTAAAAATCTTTTCATCGCAGGTGGCCGTACGTTCACTCCCTCGCAGCGACAAGGTACCAGTGGTGGTGTGTCCCGAGCCCCACGATGAGGAGGAGGTGGAGGTGGTCGACGAGTCACCGGCAGACAGCTGTACTTCTGGGTACTCTTCGAACAAGACCGACATGACCAGGTGATTTGATTTTGCTGTCGTTAATGTTTAAAATTTATTATATGGTGATTATCTAAAGTGTAATTATTTGTCTCTAATGAACAATAATTTGATTTGCTTGGGTCTATAATTTATTCTATGGTGATTATAATAGTCTAATATTGTTCCTATAATGACCAGATGATTTGATTTTACTGTCCATAGGTCTAAAATTTATTATATGGTGATTATCTAAGGTCTAATGATTTATCTCTAATGAACAGTAATCTACAGTAAATGGAAATAATTATTCTCTAATGAGCGGTTAATGATAGAATTTTCTTATAATTACCCAATATCCACCAATGTTTACACTAGCCATCAACTCTATAGGGCTAAACTCAGACAGATTCTCGAACATTATATACCCTTTCTACGCTAACCTGTCCCATAAGCCACGCCCCTCATCTATACCTATCACCTGATTGGTTCCCTTGAGTGTCTCCCCACACCCTCCCCCGACTGAGTGTATTTATATCGATCTTTTATAATAAATATTTAACATCTTCTCTCAAGTGTTAATGTCTTGAAATAATTAAAATTTTTGCTATTCTAGTTATTTAACATTATTTTAGCTAACAACAGGTCTACTGGCCAATGGTAAACACTGTTCGAACTTTTCTATGAACCAATCAGAAGGGGGGGGGGGCGTGGTTTATGGACCAGGTTACCGTGGAAATACCATAGTAACTTAACTAAGGTAATTTAAGGTTGAACGACGCGGCATTAGTTTGTTTGAATTGTCTACGAACCAATCAGCTATTAATATAGAAGTAGGGGGCGTGGCTTATGGGCCAGACTACCGTGGAAATACCGTAGTAGCTGTTTGTAATGACCACAGGGAAATTAATATCATGATTACAACAGTTAACACTTAGGGTTGAGAGGTCGTTAGGAGTCTTGTAGTCACAAAATAGTCGGCCAGGTTGATTTAGGGTTCCAGGACTATTTTTAGGGTTCCAGGACTATTTATAGGGTTCCAGAATTATTTTTAGGGTTCCAGGACTATTTTTAGGGTTCCAGGAATATTTTTAGGGTTCCAGGAATATTTTTAGGGTTCCAGGATTATTTTTAGGGCTCCAGGTTGACTATTTTAGGGTTCCAGGAATATTTCAGAGCTCCAGGTCCTGTGGTGATGTTAACTTTGCAATTAATAAGTTAACTTTATATTTAATACTAGTAATTAATATGTAGATCAAACTAGACAATTAATTAAGGTCTGGTAATATTATTGGCATCACAGGATTAGTCGTCTATTTAATTAAGGTCTTTAATGATTAGTTAATGAAATATATCTGGAAAATAATCAACGGTTTTAAAGAGTTTTGGCAAGATGATGAAATATATTTAGTGTGATACATAAGGTTGTTAGTTTTTATACAGAGTTAAGATAGTCTCTAAAGCACAGGGGATGGTAATGATTGGAATGCTGTATGTATTAAATAGCAGAGATAATAAGCTATTTTAGATGCTATTAGTAGGGATCTTTAGTGCCCTCTGATGTACTATTGCAGTATATAAATTACAGCTCATTTTTTCACTTTGGGTTGAGGAATGAGGGTTATTTTACATGGGATATATTAAAGTCTTGATAATTTCCTGTTTGGGGAGATTTTTGATCGATGGATAAATTTCCCGTGTTTACTTTACAGATGCGATGATTATTTATGGATATGTTAAACTCTTGAATATTTTCCTGTTTGGGGAGATTTTTGATCGGTGGATAAATATTCCGTGTTTAATTTACAGATGCGACGACGACTTGAGGAGAAGCGTGATGAAGGCGAGACTGGCAGAGAACACCCGCATCAGTCGCAGCGAATCCCCGGACACCCAACTCGGGGAATCCCTCTTGGATCCGCCAAACTCCCTCACCCGTTTCCCCCGTCGCTACCAGTCGCCGTCGCGGTCTGGCTCCCCGTCTCTGGAAACTCCCGAACACCTCATATGCCGACACAGACCCCCGGCCCCGCAGAACGCCAGGCCCCCCGACATTGGCATGGTTTTGGGACCGACTCCGCCCTCCCATCCGTTCTCTTGGACCCAGGCGAGGTATCCGATGACTCCGGTTGTCCATCAGGCCTCTGCGGATTCGCTCTGCCCGCCCGACGCCGAAGCATTACATCATCACCACCAACAACATCACCAACATCACCACCAACAGCAGCTTCACCACCAACATCAACATCCCTACAGGTTCGACTACTCGGGTCCCTCCTATCAACAGTATCAACGGCCGCAGCTCGTCTATAATCGTCCGCATATGTGCTGGCCGCAGGTCGAGCCGGCGATGCAGCACAATCCGCAGCACGTCGCCCCACATCCCTTACGGAACCATCTCTCGGCCAGCCCCCGCAGCTACGACAAACCTCGGGGCCAGGTGTCCCCGAGAGGCGGGAAATACCAGCATTATCCCGAGTACCAGATGCCAGAACAACAGGAATATCCTCTACCCACAGGAGAGTACCCAGACCCTTCACCAACCAGACCTGTGGGGGAGTACCAGAAGACCGATCCGTATACGAGGCTGATGTCGACGAGGGGACAGTACCCGGACGTTAGAGCGGCGAAGACCAGGGATTATACCCCGTGCCGAGACCAGGGGCTCAAACGTCGAGGAGAGTGCTCTAGCGAATGGGAATGCCAGACCGACCATCAACACGGCAAGAGGGAATACTTCAAACAGTTCTCGTCCGAAAGCGAACCCTGTAGCTCTAGAGTAGCAGGCGGGAGCACAAGGGTCAAACAGAGCCTCGACAAGCCTGGCGGGCCGACGAAAGAAGCTCGACAAGACCTTCCCGAGATAATGGACGATCAACTCAGACCCAGTTGTTCGCACACGGGGAAGCATTTATGTTCCAGTATAGAGGACCTGACTGAAGTAGGCAGGAAAGAGGAACTCAGACCAACACAGCCTCATCCTAAAGTGAGTTTATTGTAGTACAGTATTTATAATAAGTCTTCAGGGTCCACACTCCTGTAGTGAATATCTCCACAATACTCTTTCCACGGTAACCTGGCCCCATTAAACCACGCCCCCTGCTTCTATACTAATAGCTGATTGGTTCATAGATAATTCAAACAGTGTTCACCATTGGCCAGTAGACCTGTTGTTAGCTAAAATAATGTTCAATATCTGGACTATCAAAATGTAAATTATTTCAAGACATTAACACTTGAGAGACGATGTTAGAAAATGTTAGATATTTATCATAAAAGATCAATATAAATACACTCAGCCCGGGGGGGGGGACACTCGGGGGAACCAATCGGGTATTAGCTATAGACGAGGGGCGGGGTAAGACACTCGGGGGAACCAATCAGGTATTAGCTATAGACGAGGGGCATGGCTTATTGGACAGGTAAGTGTAGAAAGGGTACAGTGTAATTCCCCCACTTGATGTTACTGAAGCACATAAATCAATCAATAGAGATCTTACAATATAGATTTTATTAACTTTTAAAACTTAGTAATAATGTCTTGTGTAACTCTATTAATGGCTTCTCAACAAGTAGTTAAGTGTCATATAACTATTAATGGCTTCTGAACAAGTAGTTAAGTGTCATATAACTATTGATGGCTTCTGAACAAGTAGTTAAGTGTCATATAACTATTGATGGCTTCTCAACAAGTAGTTAAGTGTCATATAACTATTGATGGCTTCTGAACAAGTAGTTAAGTGTCATATAACTATTGATGGCTTCTCAACAAGTAGTTAAGTGTCATATAACTATTAATGGCTTCTGAACAAGTAGTTAAGTCATTCAAATATTAATTAATTTATGATTTTGTTTTCTTTAAGGAACTAAAACAAGAATTGAAAAACAGAGGAGACGTCGTCAGCCCGGGCCACTTGTTCCGCAACAAGTTCAACTTTGAGCTGACACCCAGGGAGACCATGGAGATACTCAGCGTTCTACGGCAGCCGACTCCCGTCCCGCCTCTACGGATCGACCGGCACAGGAACAAATCCGCCACGGAATCTCCTGGAGGCTCGTGCGAGTCCAAGACCCTGTCGCGCTATCGGGGCGGAGGCGGCGACGTCGGCAGTAAATCTTGGGACGAGGAGGAAATGAGTGTGAATTTTTTCGAGTCCAGAGAAAAGAAAATTGAAGGGAGGTGTTGGGAGGAAGGGAAGGTCGAGACTCTACGGTGGAAGGAACGGGAGGGTAAGAACGGATGCAGAACGGACGGGAGCGGCGAGAAGACCAGAGAAGTGTCCTGGAATGACTGGAGAGGAAAATCCGGGCCAGGAAACTCCTCCGTCGAGCGTCGAGGACGGGACGGCGAGAAGTGCCATAGGGAGAACTGGGGGAGAGCAACGAAGAGCGGCGTCCGGGAGTTCAACCCAACTCCGGAGAACCTGTTTCTGGAGGCCATAGCTCGGACCGGGGAGAAACATTGTGATATTTCTAGTTGTAAGACATTAGTCGATAGTAGGGAGTCGTATCGGACCAGAGTGTGCACAGATAACAAGACCGGTGAGAAGGTGAACTGCGATGTTAAAGATTTGTGTGGGGGGAAAAGTGCGAGGTCATTTATATCCCAGAGTCAGTCGAGGTGTATTGAGGCGAAGAAGGTCACCCATAAGACTAATTCTTTTACCGCCAACAGCGAACCGACCCGGCCGGTTACCTCGCAGCCGCAGAAACAGACGTCGCAGACTTTGGTCAAGAGCCCGTTCGGTGCGGTTTTATCGAGCATTAAGAGAGAATACGGCCGGGTCTTGGAAGACGAACTCGACCGAGATTCGGCGAAATTAAAACCGTCGAAGGAAAAGGACGCCGTCAAGAGGGCATTGAATTTCGACGACAAGAGATCCGTCGATTCGTTCGCCGAAAAGACCTCGGAGGAGAAAAACACATCCAACGGCAAACTTTTCGGCGGCGAAAAGTTCCACCAGTTGGAACCGGTCGCCCAGACGGTCAACAGAGACGCTAGAGGCGTACGGGACGCTCGTGAAGGTTTTCTAAAGAGTACAAGTTTACTCAAACACCTGATGACTAAAACACACCAACCACCTCGGGGCGCCTCTCAGGACAACGATGGAATGGACTGGAATGAACTGGTGAAGAAAGAAGAAGAGGAACAAGAAGAAGAAGAAGAAGAAGAGGAGGAAGAAGAAGATGATGATAAGATTGAAACACAGGAGATGGAGGTACAGGAAGGAGAAATGGAACTCGTGGACAATGAAGTAGAGAAGATCTGCAACGGTAAGGGGGTCCTGATACCGTCTGCTAGCGAGAAGGCCCAGTTCAGGAGGTCTTTGGACTCTGCGACTAATATGGTCTTTCACAGCAAGACCGGGCTGCCTCTTACGTCCTCTCCAGCGCCTCTTAGGAAGGGGAAGAGGTTCGATTACGACTCAAGTCTCAACACCATCGCTGCGATCAAGAGGTGAGTTACGGAAAAGGGGGTTTGTTTTTGTTTAGCGCTGGTTGGTTGATGTCCTTGTTTCACTGGGTTGGGAGTGGCTCTTAGGATCTTAAATGCAATGTAATGTTAGGTGAGGTTAGGTTAAGTTTCCAGAGAGTATCAATGGTAAAGCTCTCAGACAAGCTTTCAGGAGAGTATCAATGGTAAAGCTCACAGACAAGCTTTCAGGAGAGGCTATCAATTGTAATGCTCACAGATAAGCTTTCCAGAGAGTCTATCAATGGTAAAGCTCAGTGAGTGTGTGAGGTCAGTCATTATTGGAATTAATTACAATATATTAGGTATGAAAGTAGAAGTCATATATATATAACATCATTTAATAGAGATTGGCATTAATAATAGCGTAACAAAGTAATCTAGTCTTATCATCAAGGTATAGATTGGATGTTTTGTTCTTAAGTTAACCTAAAGAAGAATTGGAAGACATGATTAATAAAGGTTATGTCTGGTTCTTGATGATAATACAATGTCCTTTGTGGTGTATTTGTATTAATTGATATTATTATAAGATACAGTCAGCCAAAATACATCTTAAACTTCTGGGAATGTTGGATGTGAGAATGAGTAGAATGTAACACCTGGTAATGATGAATGAGGTGAATGTAGACTTGTTATGTGGGAATAGTTTAATTTTGTTCATATTTGGAGTTGTCAGGAATATATTGGTAGACACAACATAACTTCTGGGAATGTTGGATGTAAGAATGAGTAAAATGTAACACCTGATAATGATGAATGAGGTGAATAATGGAGGCTTGTCATCTAGGAATGGTTTCAGATTCAACGTTCATTTTCCAGATTGTTCTTATAGCCTTTGAGAAGTATTTGGTGAGGGTTTACTCGAGTTGGTTTGTTTATCACCTCCATTATCCCTTGGACCGTACGAAGGTTTACAAGGTCGTTCAGTGTTTAGTTAAAGCCACTTTTCAATTGATGTAACTTAGTATAATCCGAGTCTTTTTTAATTATTTCTTTTCAATTGTCACAACTTAATCTGACACTATTTCTTTTAATTATTCATTTAGACATTTTAGTACTGTATATAGTCATTTATCAATAGACCTTTAAAATAAGGAAATATTTCCTATACAGTATTTATTTTATCTCCTAATGTATGATTCCGACAAACTTAGTAACTATAAACTAAATTAATTCTATTTTTAATTTACATGTTAGTGACCAAATAAAAAGCTGGATATTGTATTATTGTTCCCACATCATCCAGCCTGTGGGTGAGTGCGACTGTTCTGTAACTGACTGACCCTTTACCCCCCAAAAAAATGTTTAGATCGACTTCGTTCCACTGCAGCGCGTTGTACACCTGTGATAATGGGGAGGAACACACCTACACCATCGAGGCTCACGACGTCAGCATGGCCACCACCAAGTCCACGATGATGCAGCTCTCGACGTCGGCCCCGGCCACCGTCACCTGTTCGAACCTACTCGGCAGCTTCGAGGAGTGCGTGTTGAACGGACGACTGGAGCCCGTGTCGACCGTCCAGGGGTTCACGGCCGAGATAGCAGCTTCGGGAGCCTTCTGTCCAGGGCGCACCACCAAGCCGGTCACGGTCTTCTTCTACACCCTCTGTGATAATGACCAGATCTCATCCCCGTATATGGTAAATATATACTTGTGTTACTCTGGTCTTTCTTAGTGTTGGGTGTAGTGTTACGGTGTTGGGTGTAGTGTTACGGTGTTGGGTGTAGTGTTACGGTGTTGGGTACAGTGTTACGGTGTTGGGTGTAGTGTTACGGTGTTGGGTACAGTGTTACAGTGTTGTGTACAGTAAGTTAAAGGTAATTTGTTCATAATTTATTTTAATTCGGTTTTAAATGTTGGTCTTGGTATAATGTCTCGTTTGGCTAAATTAAAAACAAATGCCTCACATTTTTTTCCTTAAATTTTTTTTTTTATATGTATTTATTCATTCTTATAATTATAGTTTGTATATAATTTACTTTACTGTTTAAGAATGTATACTGTACTATACTGTAATGTACTGTACTGTAATGCACTGTACTCTACTATACTGTAATGTACTATACTATACTGTATATGCTGCTTAACCTTAAGTAATCATGTACTATACTGTAATAAACTGTACTGTAATACACTATACTGTACCATACACAAATTCATCTGAAATATTATAGATAATTTTTTTTTAACGAATAGATTTTTAAGAGTTTTAAGAACGTACCTAAAATGTTCCTATATGTCGACAGATGACTAAAAAAAATACCTCAAAATTAGTCGACATGAAAAAAAATATGACTTTCAATATGTTCACTTCACTTAGCCATTTTCTTTCATAGGGTCATATTAACTTGGGCAAGAAGGGTTACCATGTGCCAAATAGAGGAACGGTCCAGGTGACGTTATTCAACCCTCACGGTACTGTAGTGAAGATGTTTGTGGTGATGTACGATCTGTCCGATATGCCGCCCAACTCGCGTACATTTGTCCGTCAACGAACGCTCAACATGCCCGTGGGAGCCAGCGATTCCGATCCTAATGCTCATCAATGGCTTCGTTACCTCATCCATCTCAGGTGTGTGTGTGTGATTTTCTTGTTTATTCGTAATTTTTTTAGCTTTTTTTATCACTACTGTATATATAGAATTTCCATAAACAGTTTCAGTAATTAAGGTAATGAATGATACAGGTACCATCTACAGGTAAATCTCGTTAACACTCGGTTTGTTCTTCACAGGTTCGTCAGTTCTAAGTCCAGTAAAATCTACCTCCATACTGATGTCAGAATGTTAATCTTCCGTAAGAGTGACGCTGATGCGGCCACCCTGCACAAGACCAGCGTACCTTATGAGCTGCGTTCGTTCACACACGGCCCCACCAATCCTAAATTCTCGCCCAGGAAGTAAAAGAAAAGATGAAGTTTTCGTGTTAATGACTGCAGATCGCACTATGAGGATCCTGATTAGTAGTAAGTAAATACTGTGGTGTACTATACTGTGGTGTACTGTACTGAGCTGTACTGTATTGTACTGTACTGTACTGTATTGTACTGTACTAAGCTGTACTGTACTGTACTATACTGAGCTGTATTGTACTGACCTGTATTGTATTGTACTGTATTGTACTGTACTGCACTGTATTGTATTGTACTGTACTATAATGTACTGTACTATACTATACTGTACTGTACTTTACTGTATTGTATTATACTGAAATTGTGATTATTTGTGTTTGGTTGATGAAAATAAAGATATTGGATATTTATTAAACCATTGTAGAAAAATATAAAAGAAACAAAAATTGATGTATTTCTAAAATTATATTCTTAACTAGAGACAAACCTACACACACACTACACATTTATTGAAGAAACTACCATGTAACCATATCACAAATTATTCTTTTTTCTTTTCTAACAAGGACTTGAACAGGGGAGGGGGGGGGGGTTCTTATAAAAACAAATTTAATTACTAATATAACTTTCAAAATAATTAATGTTTGTTTTATATAGAAAAGTAACATTAACTTTTTTTTTTGAGATTATAAATACTTCCAGCCAGGATTATAGGTTATATCCCGAGAAATTGCACGAAGTATATCAGATGTTGTATGTATATAAGCATGAATGTATGTACAGTCGGGGTTAAAAAATTTGCTCTCCGCTGTGAGAAGGAATCACGGGAATGAATCTCCGAACTGACTTGACCTTAGCCGTTATGTGTCATTTGGAGTCGATGCTGTATGTATGTATGTATGTATGCATGTATGTATGTATGCATGTATGTATGTCTCTGTGCGTGTGTCTCGGAAGTCTCATCAACTAGTGTCATTGCCCTGAACTTCAGAACGACCGTAGATTTTTGGTAACAAGAATAATAAATAACTTAATTAGGGGTATGTGAAGCATTAATGGTATGTGAAGCATTAATGGTATGTGAAGCACTAATGGGTATGTGAAGCATTAATGGTATGTGAAGCACTAATGGGTATGTGAAGCATTAATGGTATGTGAAGAATTAAGGGTATGTGAAGCAATATGATGAGAGGACACACTAGGTTTGGTAACTATTTTAATAAGTGTCTGGTTCTGTTGTGTTTGGTCTGGTTTATGTGATATAGTTGTGTTGATATTAATGAGTGAAATGTTAGAAGCTGATCTCACTATTGTTATAGATCCTTTTATTTCCTTATTTCTTTCTTTCCTTTTTCTTTCTTTCCTTCCTTCTTTCCTTCTTATATATTCATTCCTTCCTTCCTTCCTTATATTTGAGTTGCATGATAAACTTATGGTTCTGTTAATATATATTGAAGAATCTAGGAAGTGTTTTATTTATTTTATTGACAAAATTCTTGTACTAAAAAAAAATATTTACATTGTTAAAGCTTAAAAAAAAAATATTTATCCTCTTCAAGCTTTAAGATATGTTTGTTTTTTGGGCTTCAGATGTACAGTCGGGGTCAAAAGTCACAAACACTCGACGGTATTTACCATGTAAGTACCCGAAGATCTTGGGTATTAAGGAGGGTTTTATCCCAGTTTGTGGTTCAGACATAATATGTGATGACCAGTAGTGTTATTAGTATATCCCAATCATATAACTCACAAGTAGATGACAGATATTGTTAAGTGTTGTTCAAGACTTCTGACCACGACTGTATGTAAGTTTATTTTGGTCGATTTTTGGAATAGTTCGGATAGCAATATATCACAGGTCTTGTTATTTAGTGCATCATTGTATCGGGGACTTAAAAAAGTTACCCCAAAATTGTCAACTTGTGAGTGTGTGTATGTGTGTAAATTTCTCCCTCACCCCCCTCAAAAAAAAACAAAAACTTGCCTAGAGTCTTTTGGGAAAAATATTGTTACTTGAGACAAAGTTAGTACGTAATGTTACGTCGGCGAGCTTCTTGGATATTCCTTGTACCAAACTGTGATATCTTTAGGGAGGTACCGCAAGTAGGCGTTCACGTTGATAGAGGCTGGTTGACCAATGGCGTCCAGATCGGATTTTTGTTTTGAAAGGAAGTCCAGAGTCGTTCTCTACCCAATACTGTATAGGGTTTAGGTTAGGTCATCCATCTGTTAATAGGGTTTATTAGTCATCCAACTGTTACCCAATACAAGGTTTATTCATCATCCATCTGTCAAAGGATGACTAATAAGCCCTATACTGTATTAGGTAGAGAAAGAGTCATCCATCTGTTACCCAATACAGTAGAAGTCCATAAAGCCGGACTGCTTGGGGATTGGGTCGGTCCGGATTTTCGGATTTTCCGGATTCTCAGGCAGTACTTTTAAAATTCAAATTTAAGGAGGAATAAAGAAGAGATGAACAGGTACATTTTGATAGTTTATTCATTGGCAAATATAGCATGGTTCATTTATCAAAATGAGCAGTTTTAAAGAAAAAGCTGTGAATTCTAGAATTTTATTCTTTGCCTTTTTTCTATAATAAATTGTAGACTTAATAATGTCGTATGTTTCCATAAGAACAGTATTGTTCACACCACGTTCTATTTTCTTAATTATTTCAAGTTTGTCACTCAATTTCAACGTGTTGTTCTTTCTCTTCACACAACCAAGTTTATCTACTTTAGGAGCCATTATTATGGGCTTGTACAGTACTCTGTAAATGGAAAGAGTAGGACTCAAAATTACATACTGTACATTGTCAGAGTTTGACTGCTCGTTTTAAAGTGGCGACCGCGTGGTCGCTGTGACGCTCACGCATACTCATATACACACAAAAGCCCGCTAAAAAAAAAAAAAAAAGTTTGAGTTTTCGAAAAGTCTGGATTCTCGGGTGGTCCAGATTTCTGGCATCCGGATTTTTGGACTTTTACTGTACAAGGTTTATTCGTCATCCATCTGTCAAAGGATGACTCTTAAACCCTATACTGTACTGTATTAGGTTGAGAAAGAGTCTGGTCTTCCTGACAAAACCAGAATCTAATTTGGACGCCATTGGTCGATTCACCACTATGAATGGGGCCGCCTCATTATATATATATATATAACGTATAACTAGAAGGTACCTCATGAGCTTGGTGCAGCGTTGGGAATATCTAATTGGAAGTTTTGCTGTACAGTATTCAGTAATGTGCCTATAATTGTATATTTTTGGATGTTAACTCTCTTCTTTTTTTTTTTGGAAATATTAAACAATATATTGAATGACTTACGCTGCTGCTCATGTAAAAAAAAAAAAAATATTCATATCTCTCAAGACCGGCTTAGAAAACTTCCTCTCTGTAGTGATCAGAATCACTTCCCTTCCTAACTTGAGATTTTAACAACTATAGAAGAAAACTTTTCTTATTTACAAAAGAAGAAGAAATAATTATTAAAAGTTAAGTAATATATATTTTACAAGTCCATCATCTTCTTCTGGGATATATTTAATAATTTCAGAAATATTTGAACTTGTTGAAAAAAAATGTTAAAGAATACAGAAAATAATCTATAACTGGTGGCCTTCATGGAACCTCCCTCCCCCCCCCCTCCTGTCTCCTCTCGATGTAAGCAGTTCCGTAATGTGGCAACTGCAGAGGAAACAACTCTGGCAGAATAATGACTTGGGGGGAACTTTCACTGTATACTGTACTGGACAATGTCAACTGTCAGCAGCTATAACTCTTATCTCAAGATATTTTATTATTTGTTTTTATTCGCATTTGTGTCGTCGTCATGATCGTAGACTCTTTAAAGACGTTTCGTTGTCATTTTTAGATTTGCTTCAAGTATTTAGGATTTTATTAGACAATTGATGTGGGTATAGTATTAAAATGCTCTCTAGTGGGATTCAATTGCCCTCTGGTGGGATTCAAATGCTCTCTAGTGGAAGAAGAACTACTTTTATCATCTATACAAGATTGATTAAATTATTCTTGGGTAATTAGGGTCATCGGTAGTTACTGTTGGCCTTGGAATATCTCTCCTCTTACTGGTGATTGAGGTCAACTAACTGTTCTCTTTTATTGCCAATTTCTTCCCCGATAATTGACTTTTTAAACGTCGTTCTTCTGTAAATTTTGCGTCTTTGTCCTCGACTTTTTTCTGGTTATTATTTACATCTATCTGGGAGGAGTTTTATGGTGACAGTTAGGGTCTGTTATTGACACAGTGTGAGGGTCTGTTATTGACACAGTGAGGGTCTGTTATTGACACAGTGTGAGGGTCTGTTATTGACACAGTGTGAGGGTCTGTTACTGACAGTGTGAGGGAAGTCTGTTATTGGACATGTGTGAGGGTCTGTTATTGACACAGTGTGAGGGTCTATATTGACAATAGAGTGAGGGTTCCTGTTACTGACACACTGTGAGGGTCTGTTATTGACACAGAGTGATGTGGTCTGTTATTGACACAGAGTGAGGGTCTGTTAGCTGACACAGTGTGAGGGTTCAATACACACTGGGTAGGGTCTGTTATTGACACAGTGTGAGGGTCTGTTATTATTGGACACAGTGTGAGGGTCTGTTACTGGATACAGTGTGAGGGTCTGTTATTGACACACACAGTGAGGGTCTTCATATTGGACACAGTGTGAGGGTCTGAGCACACACACAGTGTGAGGGTCTGTTACTGACACAGCGTGAGGGGTCTGCTGGCCACACACAGTGTGAGTGGTCTGCGGTTGGACACAGTGTGAGGGTCTGTTATTGACACAGGAGGGTCTGTTATTGACACACAGTGTGAGGGTCTGTTACTGACACACTGTGAGGTCTGTTATTGACACAGAGTGAGGGTCTGTTATTGACACAGAGTGAGGGTCTGTTATTGACACAGTGAGGGTTCAGTTATTGACACAGTGTGAGGGTCTGTTATTGACATAAGAGTGAGGGGTCTGTTATTGGACACACACAGTGAGGGTCTGTTACCGTGGACACAGTGTGTGAGGGTCTGTTGTTACTGACAAGACTGTGTAGGGTCTGTTATTGACACAGAGTGAGGGTCTGTTATTGACACAGTGTGAGGGTCTGCTATTGACACAGTGTGAGGGTTCGTTATTGACACAGTGTGAGGGTCTGTTACTGACACAGTGTGAGGGTCTGTTATTGACACAGTGTGAGGGTCTTGCTACTGACACAGGAAAGTCTGTTACTGACACAGTGTGAGGGTCTGTTATTGACACAGTAGTCTGTTACTGACAAGCAGTGAGGGTCTGTTATTGGCCACAGTGTGAGGGTCTGTTAGGCTGACACAGTGTGAGGGTCTGTTAAATACACACAGTGTGAGGGTCTGTTGGCTGACACAGTGTGAGGGTCTGTTACTGACACAGAGTGAGGGTCTGTTATTGGACACAGAGTGAGGGTCTGTTATTGACACAGTGTGAGGGTCTGTTATTGACACAGTGTGAGGGTCTGTTATTGACACAGTGTGAGGGTCTGTTACTGACACTGTGAGGTCTGTTATTGACACAGAGTGAGGGTCTGTTATTGACACAGTGTGTGGAGGGTCTGTTATTGACACAGTGTGAGGGTCTGGGAGCTATTGACATAAGTGTGAGGGGTCTGTTATTATTTACACAGTGTGAGGGTCTGTTGACACAGAGTGAGGGTCTGTTATTTTCACAGTGTGTGAGGGTCTGTTACTGACACAGTGTGAGGGTCTGGAGCTGGACACACACTGTGAGGGTCTGTTATTGACACAGAGTGAGGGCTCCTGAGCATACACAGTGTGAGGGTCTGTTATTGACATGAGTGTGAGGGGTCTGTTACTGTGACACAGTGAGGGTTCATACGACACACTGTGAGGGTCTGTTATTGACACAGAGTGAGGGTCTGTTGGGGTTGACACAGAGTGAGGGTCTGTTATTGACACATGTGAGGGTCTGTTGCTGACACAGTGTGAGGGTCTGTTGGCCGACACAGTGTGAGGGTCTGTTACTGACACAGTGTGAGGGTCTGTTAATAGACAGCTGCGTGAGGGTCTGTTATTGACACAGAGTGAGGGTCTGTTATTGACACACAGAGGGAGGGTCTGTTATTACCACAGAGTGAGGGTCTGTTGGCTGACACAGAGAGGGTCTGTTATTGACACAGTGTGAGGGTCTGTTACTGACACAGAGTGAGTGGCCTGTTATTGACACAGTGTGAGTCCTGTTATTACACACAGACACAGTGTGAGGGTCTGTTACTGGATACAGTGAGGTCTGTTATTGACACAGAGTGAGGGTCTGCCAGTTGACACACAGAGTGAGGGTCTGTTATTGACACAGAGTGAGGGTCTGTTATTGACACAGTGTGAGGGTCTGTTATTGACAAAGGCAGAGGGTCTGTTACTGACACAGGAGGGGTCTGTTATTGGGACACAGAGTGAGGGTTCACATGACACACAGAGTGAGGGTCTGTTATTGACACAGAGTGAGGGTCTGAGTATTGACACAGTGTGAGGGTCTGTTACTGACACACTCGTGAGGGTCTGCTTTGGCTGACACAGAGTGAGGGTCTGTTATTGACATACAGTGTGAGGGCTCATATTGACATAAGTGAGGGAAGTCTGTTATTGGATTTCACACTGTGAGGGTCTGTTACCGACACAGAGTGAGGGTTCGTTATTGACACAGTGTGAGGTCTGGGGTTATTGACACAGTGTGAGGGTTCGTTACTGACACACCAACAGAGGGTCTGTTAGCTGACACAGAGTGAGGGCTCACACATTACAGTGGTCTGTTGGCTGATTAGCCAGTGAGGGTTCACACTGACACAGTGTGAGGGTTCATATTGACACAGAGTGAGGGTCTGTTATTGACACAGTGTGAGGGTCTGTTATTGACACAGTGTGAGGGTCTGTTAATATTTTCACAGTGTGAGGGTCTGTTACTGACACACTGTGAGGGTCTGTTATTGACACAGTGTGAGGGTCTGTTATTGACACAGTGTGAGGGTCTGTTACTGACACAGTGTGAGGGTCTGTTGGCTGACACAGAGTGAGGGTCTGTTATTGACACAGAGTGAGGGTCTGTTATTGACACACAGTGTGAGGGTCTGTGAGTGTTAATATACAGAGTGAGGGTCTGTTATTGACACATTACAGTGAGGGCTACACATAGGGAGGGCTTGCATATATAGAGGAGGGCATACATAGAGGTTTGGCATATAGAGTGAGGGCCTATGGAGTATAGGGCCTATGCATATACAGGGAGGGCTTCATGGGCTATATAGGGAGGGCTCTGCATATACAGAGTGAGGGTCTGTTGGCTGACACAGAGGAGGGTCTGCACATTTATTGCGTGAGGGTCTGTTATTGACACAGAGTGAGTGGTCTGTTATTGACACAGAGTGAGGGTCTGTTATTGCTGACACAGGTGAGTGGTCTGTTATTGACACAGTGAGGGTCTGTTATTGACACAGTGTGAGGGTCTGTTAATGACACAGTGTGAGGGTCTGTTATTGACACAGTGAGGGTCTGTTACTGACACAGTGTGAGGGTCTGTTATTGACACAGAGGAGGGTCTGTTATTGACACAGAGGAGGTTCATTGACAGTGTGAAGGGGGGGTTCATATTGACACAGAGGAGGGTCTGTTACTGACACAGTGTGAGGGTCTGTTATTGACACAGAGTGAGGGTCTGTTATTGACACAGTGTGAGGTCTGTTAATGACACAGTGAGGGTCTGGTTGACACAGTGTGAGGGTTCATTATTGGACACAGTGTGAGGGTCTGTTATTGACACAGAGTGAGGGTCTGTTATTGGACACAGTGTGAGGTGGTCTGTTATTGACACATGAAAGAGGGTCTGTTATTGGACACAGTGTGAGGTCTATATTGACACAGGAGTGAGGGTCTGTTACTGACACAGTGTGAGGGTCTACATGACACAGTGTGAGGGTCTGTTTACTGACACACTGTGAGGGTCTGTTATTGACACAGTGTGAGGGAATTGTTGGCTGACACAGGAGTGAGGGCTGTTATTGACACAGTGTGAGGGTCTGTTATTGACAGTGTGAGGGTCTGTTATTGACACAGAGTGAGGGTCTGTTATTGAGCCACAGAGTGAGGGTCTGTTATTGACACAGGAGTGAGGGTCTGTTATTGACACACAGTGTGAGGGTCTGTTATTTTTCGGGACACAGTGCAAGAGGTGGTTCGTTACTGACACACTGTGAGGGTCTGTTATTGACACAGAGTGAGGGTCTGTTACTGGACATTGGTGTGAGGGTCTGTTATTGGACACAGGTGAGGGTCTGTTACTGACACAGAGGGTCTGTTACTGACACAGTGTGAGGGTCTGTTATTGACACAGAGTGAGGGGTCTGTTATTGGGACACAGGAGAGGGTCTGTTACTGACACAGTGTGAGTGGTCTGTTATTGGATTGACAGAGTGAGGGTCTGTTATTGACACAGAGTGAGGGTCTGTTATTGAGCCACAGAGTGAGGTCTGTTATTGGACATTAAGTGTGAGGGTCTGTTACTGACACACTGTGAGGGTCTGTTACTGGACACAGTGTGGAGGGTTCATATTGACACAGTGTGAGGGTCTGTTACTGACACACACCCTGTGAGGTCTGCTATTGATTACAGTGTGAGGTCTGTTATTGACACAGTGTGAGGGTCTGCTACAGGTGGTCTGTTATTGACACAGAGTGAGGGTCTGTTACTGATTACAGAAAGTGTGAGGGTCTGCTATTGGACACAGTGTGAGGGTCTGTTACTGACACACTGTGAGGGTCTGTTATTGACACAGAGTGAGGGTCTGTTATTGGACACAGTGAGGGTCTGTTATTGACACAGAGTGAGGGTCTGTTATTGACAGTGTGAGGGTCTCACTGACACACCGAGGGTCTGTTATTGACACACATGTTATCGACATATGGAAGACTACTACAGTACTACTACTACTACTACTTTGCTATCACTCAGAAACAGTATCACAAACAGCTTGTCAAGTACTGTAGTAAAATAATCGCAGAGTAAAATATCAAGTCATTAGTAAAGAAATACAGAAATATTAGTTAATTTTGTTATAAAATTTAAAAGCATGGAAGATTTTCACTCCTCAAAGATCATTATTATGTGTTTATTATGATTTACGTTAAATATTCCGATGTTTGGAGATGTTTTCTTTGACAAAATTATCATAAAAGTTTAGAAAAATGGTGTTTGGAGGAAGGAAGTTTATGTACAGAACTTTATCAAATAATTGGGGTATTTTTTTTTTTTTTGTTAGGAAGGATAGTTATCACAGTTATCAGCTTGTTATCTCCTATATAACCTAGATGATAACTATGGCTTCATTGTATCTTTATAGTCTTATTCTTTTATTTAATAACAACTTCATTCTTCCTTCATTCCTCACCACTGATATTACTCAGTGCTGAAATATTGCTACAGCTGGAATATTACTACTCACAGTGCTGGGATATTACTCGCAGTGCTGAAATATTGCTACTCACAGTGCTGGGATATTACTCACAGCGCTGCAATATTACTCGGCATAACCAGTTAGCGGATGTCTTAAAGTAAATAGGGTTTCTAAAGTCCTCGGTACCAGGAGTAGAGAGAGATGAGAGCTTATTTGTTTATTAGCCAAAGTGTTTGTTTGGCAAAAGATCCGATACATCACACTGTTTTGATTTGTGGGGAAAAGGCTTCGTGAGTTGGATTGTGGTTGTTTGTGGCAGAATCTTATCCCAGTAGTTTGGTTAGGTTGTTTTGTGTTACTGGGAGTTGTTTAGTAGATTTCTTTTGAAGTTTTATAAATACTTTGGGTATAAAAAGGCCAACTGGGTTTTTTAAAAGGCCAACCAGATTTAGAAAAAAGCCAATGGGTTTTTTAAAAGGCCAATCATATTTTTATAAAGGCCAATCAGGTCTTAAAAAGGCCAACCGGCACAAACTGACACCAGCTTCACTCTCCGCTGACTAACAGTTCACATGTCATTACTACGAAGGTGTAAAGCCCTCCCCCTCCCCCCCCCCCAGTCACTATTTCCTCCCGAATGTGAGGCTTAATTAAATAACCAAGACTAATGGATACGTTCAGAAAATGTTTTTATTTCATTTTATTGGACTAAACAATAAAAAAACCTGATATATATTTTTTAAATTAAACATCATCTTAGTTTAAATATATTGGAATAAAAAAAAAAGGATATTTCTGTAAAAAACAATGTTGCTTTATTCTAAATAGTTATATTAGGTTCATAGACATTTTCTGAAGGTAAGCCATTTGTCGACTACTGCCGTGGATAATGGCCGGTCGGCTACTTCACAAAATAAAAGGCCAAACAGAGGAATAACAAAAACATCAGGTAATAAAGAATTAAACAAAATCTTCCTCTTTGTCTTTCGTTTTTTCTCAGCTTTAAAACTTTATAACTGTAAATAATTGTACAAAGTCAATGTTGAATATGATATAGAGTATATTATTATTATTATTAAGGCCCCATAGTCTCATCAGTAAATTATTTAACCATATCATATCCCAGATTATTATTGTGATAAAAAAAAACACGATTGATGTTTTTTTATAACGTAATTTATTCCCCCCAAAAATTTTGACGATTTTTTTTCTGTAAATTAAGTATTAAATCTGATGAGTCTTTGATAATGTCTCCTAGGGGAAAAAATGTCTTTCGATATAGTTAATAGATGATTATTATTATTATTATTATTCACATGTTCAGACTGACTGACTGACTGACTGACTCATAGACTGAAAGAGTTTTTTAACAAGAGCTGGAGGGAAACAACAAAAAAGAAAGATGTTTGATAGGTTTTTATTACAAAGACTTCTAAAAAATAATAGTTACTAAAAAGTCTACATCTATTTATATTATGGATTCATCCCAACTCTGTATGTATCTCAGAATAAAAATGTAGCTCACTATATTTTTGGATCCTTTATGTACGAAAGAAAATGTAACCTATTTGACACCTATGATTTGTTTTAACCTATTTGAGGTCCATGAATTATTTTACTTATTTAGCACCTATGAATTGGTTTACCTATTTGAGATCTATGAATTAATTGCCTATTTAAGACCTATGAATTGGTTTACCTATGCAGTATAACATCTATGAAGTAGTTTACCTATTTAACACCTATGAATTGGTTTACCTATGCAGCTTCATTCCTCAGAGCTTCCATAGGTTATTGTAGCGAGTAAAGAAAGTAGGCCTCTTCCATGACACCGTTACTTTTACCTATAGACGAGGAAAGTCTTTAATTTTTTTACATGTTTACATTTCTCAGTCTTTACATTTCACTACTATGTAAAAAAAAAATCTGTATACAGTTACTAAAGTGTAAAAAAATATAACTTATTCAATATAAACTTTTACCCATAAATGATGTACGTAGTAATTTGGTCATAATATATAGTACTGTACAATTACTACTGCTACTACTACTACTATTACTACACCTAATTCTGTTTATAATGCACAAAAAAATACATTAATTAGTCGCTGTTGTAAATTATGTAGGATTTATATTAAGATTTCATAAAATTTCAAATGAATTTTTAATATGTAAATTGTAGGCCGTAAACAATACACTGAGGCCATAAACAATACACTGAGGCCATAAACAATACATTGTAGGCCGTAAACAATACACTGAGGCCATAAACAATACACTGAGGCCATAAATAACACACTGAGGCCATAAACGATACATTGTAGGCCGTAAACAATACTGAGGCCACAAACGATACATTGTAGGCCGTAAACAATACACTGAAGCCGTAAACAATACATTGTAGGCTGTAACCAATACACTGGGGCTGTAAACAATGCACTAAGGTCATAATAATACATTGTAGGCCGTAAACAATACACTGAGGCCATAAACACTTATATAACGAGATGTCACATACGGTAGAAAAATATAAAATCCACAAACTTCAAGGCCAAGCTGCCATCACCATCTGTCTGTCTTGCCAATAAACACACTACTGTACTAAAAATTAATTGCCGTATTTTTTTTTGTGTGTATATAAAACTCTCTTTCAGGGGAGATAAAACGAGTCCAGATTTACTACGTTGATTTTTTTTTACAAACACATAAATTTGTCTTTATATGTTATTGTAACTTACAAATTGGTGTTAAAATTTTTACAAGAGAGAGAAGAAAGATAATTTTGAACACAATAGAAAATACTGACCATATATTATACTTGAATTACATTTATGGTATATAAAGAAAGAACTATTGCTGGTCTTTCATCATTATATAAGTTTACCGAGATAAATTACAAACTGGACTTAAATGAAACCTAATCACGAACACCCAAAAAAATAATGTATGATTTTTTTATTGTAAAGATAAGAATTTACAAAACCACCTCCTGTTCAGTATCAAATAACTCTTGTTGCTATTTTTATACTAATATATATAATAATAATATATATTTTCCTATTATAGACATACTGGTATATTATCTTTTAAAACAATATACTGATCAACAGACCAAAGAATAAAAGGCAAGAGAGGAAATGCAATCAGAAACTAGATGGTACTGTACATAACTCCACTGGTGTTTTAACTATGCAAATAATAATTCTGACAGTCTTGCAATACCATGATACTACACCTAAAGGTCATAGAAGGTCAAAGGTTAATGGCCATTTGTGTGTCTTTTTTTTTAAACTGTCACCTCCAGAATATATTAATATGCCATTCTGATGCCTTTTCTCAACTGTCTATAATAAAATAATAAATCTACTAAACATTTACACTGTCATTTTAATCCAACCAAATTTTTTACTGTAAATCACAAAGCTAAACCAGGGAGACTGCCGCTTAAGTCGCACTCACATATTTAAAATCCCAACAACTGCACACAAAAAAAAAGAAAAAAGTTTATCAATCTTGACGTATTTTACTTTTTTTATATCGAGAAGTAAAATCAGAATTAAAAACAATGCCAAAGTTGACTGAAATAGTAATTCAATTCTTAAAAAAAAATAATGAACAGACTAAAATTGAAAACACAGTAAAGCCAGGGAACAAAAATGAAAGCTTTTAATGGTATAATGTTAGTATTATAATATCCTTCTTTCCTTCCTTCTGCCTAATAATAATAATGGTGGCTACTTAAACAAATCTCAGGTCAATATTGTAATAATCCACCATTAATCAGAAAAACAATAATAATAATGATGATAATAATAATAACAAAATAAAGAACACATCATTACATCAACATAAGGTCAACTTAACAATTGCTACTTAAATATAAATGGTTGAAGCTGAATTTAAAACACCCTACAATACTACCCCGATTTACGCAGTCAATTGAACCCATGGGGTACCGCGAAAAGTGAAAACCGGGTAAAGTGAACAACAGAACATGTGGGATTAATTCCAATAGAGACTGGCCCGACCCTGAAACTCCACTTTTTCAGACACAATACCTACGTTGTAGTAAAAATTACATCTTAATTTTATGATGGTATGCACACACAATTAATAATTAAGAGAAATATCAATAATATTTTTTTTTAACACTTACATTAGTAGAAAAGATGGCTGGGCACACGGGGATGGGGGGTTCGTTCCGAGGCAGAGGGCAGATTATTGGCCCTCACCTGTATCACTTGTATCACTGTCCACCACATAGGCTTACAGGGCCTCTTTGTCAAACCCCTCAAAGTCCATATCCTCACTATCACTAACTTGGGCCGGCTGTGGTGGGTGGCGGGTGAAGAACTCGGTAATGTTTTGATGACTGGGCGACCTTGTGCGCACCCTGCCCGCGCCGCTCTCCGCGTTTATGAGTAGGTGCACCGAGTAAAGTGAAAGTCCGGTTCTGGCGAGGTACCATGTAAATGCGAAACCGCATAAAGCGGGGTTTATATATATATATATATATATATATATATATATATATATATATATATATATATATATATATATATACACACGCTGATAACCACAAGGAAAGAAGAAAACACGAAGTTCCCAAGCGCTTTTGTGTAATTCACATCTTCGGGTGAGTACAGACTAAGGAGAAGTACAAAACAAGGTGTATATATATGCAGAGGAGGGTGAGATCAAGTCCACAATGGTCAGGTATTAGGTAATGACTCTACTAATCTTCAAAAAGCACCGCAGCAGTCAGGTCAGAGGGTAAGCTGACCCATACAAGTACAAATTGTTCAACAGGTAAGCTAACTAACTTAATTAGGCTATCTACCTGTAGTTGATGATATTAATCCTCGGGTGGACTAAAGACAGAAATTGAAATATAGACAGGAATTGATCAACTATAGACAAAAATTTATCAATTATAGACAGGAATTGATCAACTATAATCTGTTTCATCAACACAAGACAATACCTGTTGGGGCACATCAAACACGAAACTGAGAAACATTAAAAAAATAAATAAATCCTCTTAATCCGGACAAATAACCTGGGTGGAGGGCGAATCCAATCAAATTAATATTAGGTGGATTTCCATATAAAGCAGTTTCTGAAAAGGGGGGGGGGGGGTATTTAATCCAGAAAAAGCCTGTGGATTAGCCAAGATGGATAAGCTAAGAATAATCCGGCTTTAATATCAAGCACACACGAACACCAGCGAGTCACCACTAGAGACATGCTTTGTATTTACATGTCAGTCATGTTACTACAGACCTGAGACCATGTGTGTGTGGATATCTCAACACCTGTGGATGATTTGTGACTTTGTGGGCTAGGTAATTATCATGATATCCAAAGGTAATACAACTTCATAAGGAAGTCGGAAGAGGGACAGAAAGGTGTGTTTAGCTTGAAGAACAAGTTTAGCAGGTCGACAAGATCAAGAACAAGTTTAGCAGGTCGACAAGATCAAGAACAAGTTTAGCAGGTCGACAAGATCAAGAACAAGTTTAGCAGGTCGACAAGATCAAGAACAAGTTTAGCAGGTCGACAAGATCAAGAACAAGTTTAGCAGGTCGACAAGATCAAGAACAAGTTTAGCTGTTCTACAAGATAAACGTGTGACTGTCTGCCTGGAGGAGAAGTTTTGATGGAGAACAGAAATTTACTTTCATCATCATCATCAACTTTGTGGTACAGTAAATACTTTTTATCCAGTTTGAAAAATAATTATACATATTATACCGTAGATTAGTGATTCATAAATATTTATTAATTTTTTACCACCACCTGGGTTTATCCGGATTTATTTCACGTTACTCCGGACTCAATCTGGATTACGAGATATTAGTCCGGATTAATTGGGTTTTTTACTGTATTTAAACCTAATGTATCTAACAAATGCTATTATTATTATCTATAGTATATAAAGTTACTATATCAAATTGTATATTATAATCATTATTGATATTTTATGCCATTGTTTTGATCATCTGATACCAAGAGCAGTTTTTTCACCTCAGTATATCAGCTTATGATTTTAATTTCTTAGCTAGTCATGAGGTTTTTGGGGACAATGTGTCCAGTGGTCCATACAAGTACAGTCCCCAGCATGTAACCAATACAATACCCCTCTCCTTCCCTCCCTCTCTCCTCTCTTCCCCTTCCCTCTCCTAACCCTACTAGATGTATCCAAACTTTATATATCTGACCCTAAATGACCCCAAATCCAGAAATCCTGACCACTTGACATAAATATTTCTCAAGCCTGATATATATATTACTATAGAGCATAATACAATACTGTGCTGTATATCAAGTGTATTTCTCATCAGTGAGTGACTCTACCTAGATCAGTTTATAAAATATCCTCTTTAAAGATTCACTGATGTAGTTAATAATCAATGGATAAATTAAATATGTGGATGGTGTGGATGATGTGGGTGTAAATCAGGGTGATGATTGGTGATTTTACCAAGAGAAATCATCAAACAAAATCGAAAATCTAAATTATAAATCAAATGGACGATATTAAATACATTATTAAACCTGTAAAAACGTCTGTATACAAAATTGTGATCAAAACAAAACTTACATGACTAAGTAGGAACAGTTCCCACTTAAGTAACACAGATACGGGGGAGACTTAAGGCAAGTAGCTACGGGATTAAGGAACTTTTAGTAGGAACAGTTCCCACTTAAGTAACACAGATATGGGGAGACTTAAGGCAAGTAGCTACGGAATTAAGGAACTTTTAGTAGGATGCCACTCAAGTAACACAGGTACGGAGGAGACTTTAGGCAAGTAGCTGCGGGATTAAGGAACTTTTAATGTTACCGATGAGAGAGTTGAACAGAGACGCATAATTAGGGCCGTAGAGAGACAACCTAACCTAACTTAACCAATGTATAGTACTGTAGAGTCCCCTTCAGTAGTGTGTTTACAGGAGCTCGCCAGGTTATATGTACAGACCCCTTCACTAGTACTACACTACAACACAACACACTACACTATACTGTGCGCCCTCAGCAACATAGAGCATTGGGTGTCCACATAGTGTTTTTTTGCATGTCTGTAGGTATGTGTACCCAAAAACAGCAGTCAGTCTATTGATATGTATGTATGTATGTATGTATGAAATCAACGAAATTAAAGCCATTTATCTTAAAATTATCTAAATTCTTCATCTTTCTGCCAATATGTATGTAGAATAAAGTTACTATTCATGCTAAGTAAAGGAGAGAAAGATAGACAGACAACAGACAGACAGAGACACACACCACAAGCAAACATAAAAAGTAAATACAGTATAATAGATTAACTCAAGTGTCTACTGCAGTGCTCTAGTTGATCCAATCTCCAAGGAAAATCTTACTGAAAACATTGTATATAGAAGTTGCCACCTACCTACGCCACCTACCTACGCCACCTACCTATGCCACCTGCCTATGCCACCTGCCTTTGCCACCTACCTATGCCACCTACCTATGCCACCTGCCTTTGCCACCTACCTCTCTTCAAACAAGTTACAAATTTTCACTTTTCTGTTAGTATTTAATATGTCCCTGAGAATTTGTTATTTATTTTTCTAGAGATCCAAATATTATTCGATGTACAGTAAATTCTTGTCATTCGCAGGGTTTAGGTTCCCAGGAATGGCGTCAAAAGGCAAAAAACGTGAATAGAAAGTTATACTACCTTAGTGAACTACTGTATACCTATACCAAACAACTGACCAGCCAGGGCAGCAGCAGGACTCACCCACCTCTTTTAACTTATCTAATAATACAACTTTCTTTGTCAGGGTCATCACTGACTTGTGCCTTTTACATTTCACTCCACTAGCATCACTAGCACTGACAACAGTCTTTTAGGAGCCAGTTTCACACAGAAACACTAAAGTTTTGAGAATACAACACCAGATGCTGTGTGGGGGTGACTCATTGTACTGTGGTAAAAGGCTCACAAGCTAGCCACCATCTGTTTACTGCAAAGGGTCTACTGTATTGTGAAATATGGGGTTTTACTTTACTTACTCGCTGATAAAAGATTAAAAACCAACCTTGCCGACTTTTCAAGACTACAATAAGCATCAGTAGAGCAGTTTCCATCTTGCTCTTACACTCAAACCAATATAAACACATTAGTCAACAGAACGAGGTGTAAATTACATAAACTAATCGAGTAGACTTTTCACAAATACAATACCCATCATTTGAGAGAGCGTGGATACCATCAAGTGGCAGCCAAGACAAAGAACTCCTCTTGTCTTTACACACACAAGATTCTAAGTTCTTTTTCCCTTATGGCTAATTATGAGGGAACAACAATTCATGCAAATAAAGGCTATATAAAGCAACTGAAAGATACATTGTGTTATAGTTGTATCCATAAAGGCTATATGAAGCAAGTGACTGTTTGTTGCTTCCATGTACAAGTATATATGAACAAATAAAAGCTATGTGAAGCAATTGATTGATTGTTGCTTCCATGTACAAGTATATATGTTTTTTTTTTTATATATACTGTACTGTACTGTATATATATACTTACATATACAGTCCAGTATATATAAAAACAAACCTTCTATACAGTAATCATAAACAGAGATATAACAATCACTTCACATTTTATTCACCAATTAAATGTTGACCAAAGAACACATTAATTATCTCAGCACAGTCTATAATCATCTGAGCACAGTCTATAATCACAGTATAATTATATGATGCACCATTATAGCTTTTGATTATAGCTTTTGATTATTATAGCTTCACTTTGTTTTGTTTGGCTATGTAAGTTCATCATAAGTTATAGTGTCTTGGTATATCTGCGCCCTGGTATAGTGGACCCAGTGTAGTGGCCATGGTATAGTGGCCCTGGTATAATGGTCCTGGTTTAGTGGCCCTGGTATAGTGGCCATAGTATAGTGTCCTTGGTATAGTTGTACTGCGCATATCATTGTCATTCCTAAAAAAACCCATTAATTCATATTACGCTACATAACATTCAAAGCCACCGTGCTTGTAGAATCTCAGAGAACGGGAAACATTGATAAAGGATAACTCAATGTTACTGAATCATGTGTTGTATTGTACCCAGGTACGGTTATATAATATTAATTGTATGTATTCATAGCATTAAGGAGAACTCAAGGTATCTATAAGATGATTGGGGAAGTCCAGTTGAGCCGGACTAGTGTACTGTAGGACTAAGTGTGGATTGTGGTTTGAAGGTCATACTATTTACGTCTGTGAACGTGTAGCGAACATAACTTCCGCAGATATCATATGAAAATACATGAGAACAATGGTCTGGAAAAAGGATAAATGTATCAGAACTATGAGAGGTGTTGGAAGTGACCCAGAAACTATACTTGAAAGGAAATATCTTGTATGCATCGGTGTGAACTTAATACACCTCGTATCCTCGGGTGACGTATACCCACGACATGTACAGTGATCAGAGAACCTTATGTCTGTGTTCAAGTAGTGCAATGTGTGAGGGGAGGATCCCTAATTACAATTTTAAGTGAAGTGGATACCCACGCTCTGAACATACGGCTTTTGCTTCAGGGCAGCGTCCCTTGTACCCGGCCTACAGGTGTGAGTTGTTCATATAGCCCACTTAATTTCCCCAAGAACTGTCAAGTCCGAACCGTATTCTAGTATGTAAATTAGGATTAAAATATGGATTTATAAGACACCAGGTCACGATAAACGGGAAAATGGAGATGTGAGAACCATAAGAAATCAAAGTAAAAATTAAAGATTGGAAACTGTAGGCCTACGCGGTTAGGAGCGGCGGGGCACTGCCCTCAGTATCCTGCGTTCTCCCATCACCTCAGGTCAGTGTCCTCTATCGGGCTACATCCCGCCCTAAAAAAGGCTTATATAGCAGTTACTACAGTTTAAAACCTTGCTTGATGCATAAAGTGAAATAAGGATGTGTTGGGGTGGGTGATAACGGCCCATCAGGCATTATTTCTGAGTATCCTGCGTTCTCCCATCACCTCGGGTCCCACGCGGTCGGAGCACCTTGCTGGGCGTCGGCCATTATCCCTGTGACCGTCCCACCATGTGAGATGATGACTACCAGCTATGCTATTCCACTGTGAACCTGTGGATTCCCAGCATACCACCCCAAATGAGTAGGAATAAATAAGGAAATGTTGAGAAACTCTGTGGTCGTCACTTGGAGCGACCTATAATACCAGGCGTAGACACAGTACTGGTATGTCTCTGGGTGTAGCCCTCGTCTCTGCCCACTGAGGACGGTGTGTGACCGAGGTGCCTGATATGTGTACCTAGAAATTACAAGGAGTCCCATACTTGCAGGTGTGGAGTGTAACAGGTGGGGTGAGCTGGTGCTACAGGGAGGTAAGATGGTGTTACTATATATGATGACCTAATGTGCTATATTCCATACAGGTGGAGCAGTCTGACATGTTGAGTGTGCTTGTAAGAAGGGTAACCAAAACCATCGTTGTTCTTCTGAGGAAGGCCAACTCATTTGTATTTTACCTGAATGCAGTATGTTTTATAAGGAATAATTTAGTTAAGACATGTTGTGGTTTCACCCTTCTTTTCCCTTATCGAGCTGGTCAATGAAAAACCTAACCCAATGCCTAATCCATTCTGCCTGCTACCTAATGATCTACTGCCCAGAGGGGGTCTGGTGGCAGCAACCCTTAGAAATTAAGAATAGAGTTAAGTTATCCCCTTAGACTTAGTGACCCCAGAATACTAATGAATAAAAAAATGGTATTATCTTTTCGGTAATCTTAGGGTGGCTTTGGTTATGTTAGGTTATGTTAGATTACGTTATGTTAGGTTAGGTCAGGTCAGATCCCAAACGCCTCAAAAAACACCGGAAAAACATATTATTTCAACACTTCCAAATAGGTTGACAACCGAAATGACAATTTTACCCATTACAGTACGGTCCCAATTCGGTGGAGTATAACTAGCACAGTCCCAATTAGACCTGGAACATAAAGAACACCATCCCAATTACAGTAGCTGGGATGCAATGAGCACAGTCCCTATTATGTCAAACTTGTTAAATACCCTCCCAATTACACCAGACAAAGCGAACGATCCTTAACTACCGCATAAGTTGTTCAGCCCACATCCTATCAATATCATGCAATTAATATCTATAAGTGACAGAACTCGTTAGCTGGAGGTGGTAGACGAGTGTAACAATGTCAATAACGATCAATTAAAGGTCACTCGACAATGACCCTCGTTGTATTAAAGGGGTCAAAGGTCATCTGGTAGTATTTAATGTATTAATCTAAGCATAGTCCCTCCTTGCCATAAAGATACATCAGTTAGTTTAGTCGTTCATCCTAATACATCTAAATTGAGCTTAAATTCACAACCAAATTATATCATCTCTTAAAAAAAATTGTGCCGTCATTTTAGTCAATATATTTTTTTTATAAGGCAATGAATAGAATTAAAATGGCTGTCTAGATTTTATTTTTTAATCAAAGACAGTTTTATAAATCATGTACAGTACAAAAAAGGGCAATGAACACAATTAAAATGGCTGCCTAGATTATATTGTCAAGCCAAGACAGTTTTAAAAAAATATGTACAAACAAAGTTACATTTATATATACGGTATATATATAGAAATAAAACTAAAAATATTGTATAAAAACGTCAAGAGTCTATTCCGTGGGACGTCTCAACTAGGATAATTGAAAACATTCCTGTGTGGTATTCTCCCTTAGTACACAGCCCCCCCTATTCTCCCTCTGTACACACGCTCCCTAAAATATCTTGACGAGTTTGTGCTACGAGGCGAAAACGACAGTAAATGAAGAATGAATTTGATGTTCCTTCCGACACACCGAGAGTCGAGGCGCTTGTTTTGGAATTCGTCTCACCTTTCCATAGAGATATTTCCCGGAGCGAGTGTGATATATTAGAGACCTATTTCAAGTACTTAAGCATAATGGGAGCACAAATAATACAAAAACAAACCTATTAGCCTTAATTATGCTCTGGCAATAGGTATAACACCACCAGGTTGACCAATTAGACTCCATATATAAGACTCCAAGAGATCCAACAACAAATAAGGCTTCATTATACTTTGTCAATAAGTATAACACCACCAATAAGACTCCATATAATGCAAGAGGTTAAAAAACATACAGTATTGTTCCATTATACTCTCCCAGTTAGACAAATTAGACTCCATTTATAAGATTCCAAGAGGTCAAAAAAAACTATGAGGTATAATTATACTCTGTCAACCGGTATAATTATCACCATAAGAGTAGACTCCAGTTACAAGACTCTATACAATAATAGGTCATCAATTACTCTTGAACAAATGTATTAACTACTACTGACCTATAATCACCTTCCAACTACCTATAACAACGTCCTATAATAAACAATTATAGACTTGATATATATAACTGATAGGACAACTAACTCTTAACAGGTCATTACAGGATCTTTTTATCTCGTGTTAAGGGTCGTTAAGGGTCATTATCAGTACCACTACCTATAACAACGTCCTATAATAAACAATTATAGACTTGATATATATAACTGATAGGACAAATCACTCTTAACAGGTCATTATAGGATCTTTTTATCTTGTGTTAAGGGTCGTATTGAAGACGTTAAGGGTCGCAATGCAGTCGTTAAGGGTCATGAGGTCGTTAAGGATCGTAATGGCGTTAAGGGCCTTAACATCGTTAAGGGTCATAATGTCGTTAAGGGTCGTGATGAATCAGGGAAGATATACAGACATATTAAATCCAGGTAAATGATCTCTATACATCCAAGTAAATACTTGTGAATAAATAAACAGTAAATCAAGTTAATAAAATAATGGCTGTCATTATCAGTCATCATTATCATCTTCACATCATTATTTCATTATCATCATCATATTACCTTTATCATTATTACCATCATCACATCACCATCATTATCATCGTCAATACCAAAGTACTGTAACCCTGTTTTTTCTTCTTATCATTCTGGGTAAAACAATTCAATCACGGTAATTTAGGGAAAAACTTCAATCACGGTAATTTAGGGAAAAAACTTCAATCACGGTAATTTAGGGAAAAAACTTCAATCACGGTAATTTAGGGGAAAACTTCAATCACAATAATATCAGGGGGGTAAACTTCTCCCCCCCCCCAATAAAAGATATGATATATTAGTATAATCATGAATATTTTTATTGGTGGAAAAAATTATTCATATTTTTTTCATTTTTTTTCCTGGCTTCCATTCCTCCTCCCCGTACCAACACCCACAGTCAGTATAGCTTGTGACGTACACTACACCATATACAGTATACATATATATACATAGCTACCACATTGGATGAACTTACTCTTTATTTCGTGTATTTGATTTATTCATTGTGCGAAAAAAAAACCCCCAAAGGAATCAATTAAGTCGATCGGGAGATATATATATATATTTTTTTTTTAGTTTTTAGATCAACTTATTTTTTTATAATTTTCCAAAAATATTCAATTTCTCATATTTTTAAAATCACTCACATAACTACACAGAGTTTTGATACCGTTCTGGAGGGGGGGGCGGAGGGGGGGGCGGAGGCGGCAGCATCATCATCGTCGTTGAGCCTCTGCAGACGATCGTTAACCGAATCGCAGTCTATTTCGGACGTTGCTAGGGGCGACCTGAAGAGCACCTGCGAATCCGCGACGCTCGAACACGTCGGGTCGCTAGACAGGCTACGAGAACTCCCCAAGGGCCTATGTTCCACGATGTTTACGGTCTTCTTGGCTCTCAGACTCTTGGACGTTTTGAGCCCCGAGTTGGACGAGCCTCCGGGAGCGTCCGCCAGGCCTTCCCTCAGGTCGCCCTTCGAGGATATTATTCTTCTCTTCACGGATTCCAGGTTGTTGTTGAGCCTCCGTCCGGTTATGTGGGACTTAACGCTGGAGAAAGCCGTGGAGGTGTTCATCACCGACGAGGTGTTGTTGTTGTTGTTGTTGGACGTCGGGGAGAGCGGGGCTAGGCCGATGGTCTCCGAGTCGTCCGACGGATGGATCACGATGAAGTTGCGCTTGATGGTGCCGTCGATCACCATGCTACGGACGCCGACCCTCTTCCCGGCGGATTCGAACTGGCCGTCGAGTAGTTTATCCCCAACGACGACTGGGTTAACGACGCCCGGGTCTCCGCCGCCGTCGTCGATCTTTACGGAGGACAATCTGTTACCTCTCGCTCTCTTTGGGGTCAATGACGAAGCACTTTTACTCTTTTCCTTCTTGAGGGAAAAGGAAAAAAACCTCGACGTTTCTCCGGACTTGGACGAGGGGGAAGCGGACCTCGTCCCATCGGGGTCGTTCTCTCGAGACTCCTCGTCCGTAGAGAGCGCCGCCGACGACTGCCGCAGTTTGTTCTTGTCCCTGCCGCCCCGGGGTACTCTGGGGGATCTCCTGGGGCTCCTCTTGGGGGGAGTAGGACTCCTTATAGGGAGACCCAGCAGGACGCTGTGGTTCTCGATCTCTAAATACTTACTGAGGTCTTCTACGCTCTCTCCCCTCAGGTGCTGTAGGCTCTCCGTACGCGACCATCTCCCCAACTGTGGCGGAGAAGACTCCCCGAGACTCTTACCTCTGCGTTTTGGCGGCGTAGGCGTAGATATCACCGCCGGCGACGACGGTGTTGGTGTTCTACCGCCGTGGTTCACCTGAGGTAATTCCTGACTCCATTCTAAGGACGGTTGGTATATGATCTTGGTCCTCACCAGCGTGGGGGAGCTGGCGTCGATGAACGTCACGTCTTCGCCGTCGTAGTTCAGGATATCAGTAGTGACGGTCTTTCGTGCACCCGAATCGTTTAAACCTTCGCCGGCCGCATCGACGGCGCGGGAATCGTCGATGGGTTCGACTATTTTCAACTCGACGAGATCGAATCCGTCGGAGGCTCTCTCTTCGTCGACGTGCGGACGACCCGACTTAATCTGCCCGTCGCTCGTTGGTTTGTTTACGCTCGATGACTGTTCGATATAAGCTCTCAAAACAGCCTCGTGATCTAACCCAAGACTATTTGGAGTTTGACTTATCAAGCGAGATTCATTTGCTTGGGAGTCGTCGTTTACCCCAGACGCAGCGTTGTGTTGACCCCCGGTGATAAGAGAGCTGTTGTTGTCGTGGCAGGATGTGGGATTTTCACCGTTATGCTCGGATTTCGGGGATAATACACTCTTCCCTCGCACCTCTTTGTTGTGTCTGTGGTGGTGACCTAACCCTCCAAGCTCTTGCGGGGTTCGCTGGTGACCTGACCTTCCAGGCTCTGACGTTCTCTGATCCGAGTCTTCTGGGGTTCTCTCTTCCTCCTCCTCCTCTTCTTCAGGAGGGTCTTGGTCGAGCCTCTGTATAGGTAGATCATAATGGCTGAAACTCTTCCTGTTGTCATGTTCTCTCGTCTGTATCGCGATGGAACTCGCGTCGTTTTGCCCGGCAGGCGTGGAGTCGGATCTGACGTCACTTTCTCCATTTTTGGTAACTTCCCGTTCGTGATTATGTTTTCCATTTTCATTCGATTTATTGCTTTTATCGTCTATTAAATCATCGGGACTTTTATGCTTCCCATTTTCATTCGGTTTCTTGTTTTTGTCGTCTCTTAAATCACCGGGACTTTCTATCTCTCCAGTGGATTCATTCCCCTCGGCTATGTCCCTAAACTTGTGCGAACTCAAGTCGTCAGCAGTGTCGTTGGAGTCCTCGTCTGAGTCCCTCGTCTTCGCATCCACCAAAGTGTAATCGCTCACAGACGACCGACCCCTCAAGGAAGGCACCTGTTCCACCACGGTTGACAGTTCCCCGTTCGAACTGCGCGACTTGCGTACGACTATGGGGGTGTTACCGTACTGGCTGACGGACGACGATCTGCGCGTACCGAATGTGAGGTAATTCCTGACGTCGTTGTCCTCCACAGATTGCTGGAAATGTAAATAACTTGGTGTTGAAATCTTTCAGATAATTATCATTCCCAGAGCCGGAATTTTAAAAAAAATTCCGGCTCTGGGAATGATAATTATCCGAGGGGCAGATTATCCAAAGAATTATGAGAAAATTTTCCCGATATCCGGAGAATTCCGGGGATGGGGGAGTTCTTTTTTCCCCGGGTTTCAGAGATGGAAATCGGGATTTTTTCCCCGAATTTCCCGACAAAAATCATCTTGAAAACTTTGTGTCAAATATTAATGAAACACCAAATCATTTACTGTACATATTGAACCATTCTTAGGTACATATTCTTGAACCATTCTTAGCTACGAGTTTAAATACAATAAGAACAAAATACAGTAAACTACAGTTAAATAATACAAATACAATACTGTATTTTTGTTATTACTGTATTATCTTTACTAATCTAACACTAACGTAACACTACCATGCCCTCATATCATAAGAGGATAACTACCATGTCCACATACCTTGAAGAGGACATACGCTGTGTCCTTGTACCGTAGCCTGATGCCCGCAGGATCCTCGGGATACGTGCAGCTGCGGGATTCTTCTAAGAGGTCCTTTATCCGGTCTTCAGCTGAGACGCCGTCCACCATGGTTGTTATTGTTCACCTGCGTCATACTGATGTACACTGGGGGGGGGTGGAGAGGGGTTAGGTTAGGGGGGTAAATGAAGTATGTGGTCATTAATACAGAGCTGCATTTATAAAGGAACGATGATGTCGGTATACAACCCTGCTTCATCCCCCTCCTCTCCCTCACCCCCTTCCCCTCTCCTCACCCCCTCCCTCACCCCCTCCCCTCTCCTCACATTACAGTATACACCTACTTACAGTATGTATACAAATAAATCACTGTATGTATGATCCATGTATATACTGATAAATACACAAGGAAATAATAAAATACATAGATCCCAGGTGCTTTTGTGTGTATGTTTAGTAATCTGGGGTCGACAATCTTCAAGTAGATCAACAAATGCAGGAAGGAACACACACACACACACACACACACACACACACACACACACACACTGTTTCGCTATCAAAAACAAGATTACCGACCCAGCCAGACCCTTCCTCACGACACGTACCGACAACCAGCTGATAAAAAATGGTGATGTCGTTTTGGTCATCAAGCGAATTTTTTGGATTTTTAGTTACCGACGTTCGAGAGAGGTTTAAGTTAGGTTGGGTTAGGTTAGGTTAGTGTTTAGGGTTAGATTAGGTTAGGGTAGTGTTACGTTAGTATTGGGTTGGGTCTGGTTAGGTTAGTTTGGATACCTAAATAACAATACTGGAATGACTGAAACTAAACTTGTTTCCTTGTTAAGTTAGATTGGTCAGGTAACTTGGGTTGGTTGCCGTGATATTTGAAATCATTTTTACATTAAATTTCCTCGAAGGAAGTCCTTTTGCCGTTAACAGGTAGTTCACTAAGGTAGTATATAGGTATACAGTAGTTCACTAAGGTAGTATATAGGTATACAGTAGTTCACTAAGGTAGTATATAGGTATACAGTAGTTCACTAAGGTAGTATATAGGTATACAGTAGTTCACTAAGGTAGTATATAGGTATACAGTAGTTCACTAAGGTAGTATATAGGTATACAGTAGTTCACTAAGGTAGTATATAGGTATACAGTAGTTCACTAAGGTAGTATATAGGTATACAGTAGTTCACTAAGGTAGTATATAGGTATACAGTAGTTCACTAAGGTAGTATATAGGTATACAGTAGTTCACTAAGGTAGTATATAGGTATACAGTAGTTCACTAAGGTAGTATATAGGTATACAGTAGTTCACTAAGGTAGTATATAGGTATACAGTAGTTCACTAAGGTAGTATATAGGTATACAGTAGTTCACTAAGGTAGTATATAGGTATACAGTAGTTCACTAAGGTAGTACATAGGTTTACTGTACACCATTAACAACAAGAGAAAAAATCGACAAACTCTACATAAACTACGATTAAAAGTCATCCATCTTCACTATTCATCATTTTATACATATGAGTAAGAAAAATCACAGAATAATACATATTAATATGCATGTATACTATGGGGTAATAGAACAGGTAAGGGAGTAATTAAGGAAGGTAAGGGACTAATTAATGAGACAGGTAAGGGACTAATTAATGACAGGTAAGGGACTAATTAAGGAAGGTAAGGGAGTAATTAAGGAAGGTAAGGGAGTAATTAAGGAAGGTAAGGGACTAATTAATGAGAAAGGTAAGGGACTAATTAAGGAAGGTAAGGGACTAATTAATGAGACAGGTAAGGGACTAATTATGGGCAAACAGACAGGTAAACTGGCCCCCCCAAAAAACTCATTAAGGTGCAATTAGTGCCATGGGTGAATACTCTTACCTGTAATAAGTGACAGAAAGTGAGGAAAGTGAGAGAGAAGTGAGGAAAGTGAGAGAGAAGAAGTGAGGAAAGTGAGAGAGAAGTGAGGAAAGTGAGAGAGAAGTGAGGAAAGTGAGAGAGAAGTGAGGAAAGTGAGAGAGAAGAAGTGAGGAAAGTGAGAGAGAAGTGAGGAAAGTGAGAGAGAAGAAGTGAGGAAAGTGAGAGAAAGGAGGTCCAGATTGTATACATTAATTGAGAGAAGTGAGGAAAGTGAGAGAACATAGAGAAGTGAGATAACTTACACTGAGTAATATTAATCTAAGGCTTCTCTCTCAACAGGTGGTAGAAGACTGTGGTAGAAGACTGTGGTAGCTTCCGGAAGTTACATTTCCTGCCGATCATTTGATGTGACTGTGATCCTTTCCTTACCCCCCCAGCAAGTAAACAATAAATACCATAAACATCATCACCACAAACAATCCTATCTTCTTAAATCCTCTTTAATAAGATCAAAACTTCCTTATAAAACTATTTAATTCTTTATATTGATGCTTTTTTTTTCATATTGTCATAGAGAGAAAGAGGATCATGATCGTAAACACATATAGTTCCTGTAAATAAACACCATAAGTATAACCACCACAAGAGAATCCAATCCTCTTATAACAACAATAACAAACTTAAATCCTCTATATACCACAATTATAAAGAATCTGATTTTATTTATCGATATTATTTTTTTCTAGATCGTAATAGAAGTAGAGAGGTTCATGATCGTAAACAAATATGGTCTCAGTGTCAGTGGTGGGAGGTTAATGGTAACACCCTTGGGTCATCTGCTCTTGGCTCTCTAACCACCATCACATATAGTTAACCTCTACTTCACGAGCTTAATATAGTGTCAAGGTAAAGTAATGTCTCTAGTGTACGAGGCTGTTAATGGTGAGGTGTGATGGTGGGTGTATGGTGGGATGTAAAACTCCTCTATTTAACGGACTATGGGCAGGAAGTTCCGTTATATAGAGGTGTCATTAGTGTATAAAACTCCTCTATTTAACGGATTATGGGCAGGAAGTTCGTTATATAGAGGTGTCATTAGTGTATAAAACATCTCTATTTAACGGACTGTATAGAGAAAAAGTTCCGTTATATAGAGGTGTCATTAGTGTATAAAACATCTCTATTTAACGGACTGTATAGAGAGGGAATCGTTATATAGAGGTGTTTGTTAGTTGTGAAACCTCTATTTAACGAACCCTCGATATAATGGACTTTTATCTCTATATAGTTCATTAAATAGAGGTCTCACTACCTTAACCTAACACTACCTTAACCTAACACTACCTTAACCTAACACTACCTTAACCTAACACTACCTTAACCTAACACTACCTTAACCTAACACTACCTTAACCTAACACTACCTTAACCTAACACTACCTTAACCTAACACTACCTTAACCTAACACTACCTTAACCTAACACTACCTTAACCTAACACTACCTTAACCTAACACTACCTTAACCTAACACTACCTTAACCTAACACTACCTTAACCTAACCCTAACCTAACCTAACCTTTCTGCACAGGGTTGGAGCAGTATGGGTAGTCTACAGGCTGACATAGGCGAGTTGGCTCATCATTTGAAGCAAGAGCGATTATTTCTGGAAGCGGAGAAGCACCAAATACAACTACTCAACGAGAGAGTACGTACTATTGTTTATGTACTATTGTTTACGTACTATTGTTTACATACTATTGTTTGCGTACTATTGTTTCTGCATTCATTGTTTACATATACTATTGTTTACGTACTATTGTTTACGTACTCATTTTAAGTATTCCTTTGACAATTTTCTTGGTGAAATTTTAGTTTGGGTCTATGTATGGTTAGGTTAGGCTAGGCTAGGCTAGGCTAGATATCCAAACAATGTCTCCGATGGTTAGGTTAGAATAGATTGAGGTTAGGTTAGGTTAGGCTAGATATCCAAACAATGTCTTTCCGATGGTTAGGTTAGAATAGATTGAGGTTAGGTTAGGCTAGGCTAGGCTAGATATCCAAACAATGTCTTTCCGATGGTTAGGTTAGAATAGATTGAGGTT
This sequence comes from Homarus americanus, assembly GCF_018991925.1. NCBI lineage: Eukaryota > Metazoa > Arthropoda > Malacostraca > Decapoda > Nephropidae > Homarus > Homarus americanus. The sequence continues at coordinate 28,200,481 of NW_024722227.1, forward strand.
AAGCTCATTTCCCTAACTAACTCCTACACTTCATTACAGGTCAGTAAAACTATCGAACGACCTTACCATGTGTCTTGTGTTAGGTTAGGGTTAGACTGGTAGAATTACATACTCCGGTTGGCCGAGGTGACCAAAATATCATAAGGGCGACAAGATTTTACTATTTTGTTGGTCTGGGACAGGCGAGTGGGTAAGACAAACTCAATGTGCATAAGAGCTTCATATAGAGAATAACACTATTAATGGTAGTTATGTTAATTGTATCACCCAAGAGGAAGGGAATAAAATATATTCACTCAATGATATAATGTAGTGTGATAAATCTGGACAAATGAGTTGGTACAATGCCACCTAGAACACCAGGCCGGTTCAGGGATTGTATGACGCCACACACCACCGCCAGTCATGTCGCTGTGTATGAAGACCGCGCATTGTAATGAATAAACTGAGTCTAGTTATGTAGATATGCAATTGTGTGAAATTCATTTCTACTCATAATATATAAAAGCAATGACAGCAAAATTTAATACCTATGAATGTATAATAGGCAAGAATTAAACAATCGATGAGAACTGCCTTTTTCAACAATCACACCATTTATTATCAAAAACAATTTCCAAGCACATATATTCGATTATCACCCGATACAAGCGAGATATCGAAAATAATAACTGCATTGCAGGGAGATTTGACAACCAATTCACACACATTCAAAATCTAATAATGGTGACTATTGTATTATAGAACAAGTGAATTATATAGATATAAAATATTAGAAATTTGGTCAAGGTTAAAGCTTTCACATTTTTATTTTTTTCTTAACATTATCGTTATTTCTTTTGCATAAATTATATATTATTATTATCCAATTGGGAAGCACTGGTGGAGACTACACCCAGGTTTCAGTCTAAGTGATGCTGCATCCGTCCAAGAAATGTGTTTGTTCTGATGAATTCATGCTATGGCTGAAACTTGGAAGCAGAAGCTACGTAGTTGGCATTGGTACAGATGGGCCCAGCGTTATGACTGAGTGTAGAAATGGTTTAATGTAGCTCGGTGAGAAAGAGATCTAGAGAAACAGGGATTTGGAAGGCATCCATTGTACTGCACATAAATTGAACTGGCTTACAAAAAGGATGATGCAGTAAATGATGTTCACTAGCCACAAAGGTTGACTTACTGCTGCTAGACATATACTGTTTGAAAAAGGGGATTCTCTTAACAGGAGCATGTTGAGAAAACTTGCTCATGACCATATGCCAGGTATCATTTATGGTTCCAACTGCGTGTGGGTGGTACAAGGTGGCTCTGGCATATGCTGCAGGCATTGGAGTATCTACTGAAGGTTACCAGGCTATTTTACTCCACATGCAGCAGATGCAGAACCCTGATGATCCCATGTACACAAGGATTCATCCAGAAAACTAGAACTACCTGCTCCTTGTGTTGACGGTCAGTACCTTCACCTCTACTGGGGTCCTCTCAAGAGCTGTTTGGTCAAACAAATATTTCTGCTATTGTGGATGAAATTCAGACTGCAGTTGATGTACTTAACAAATGACTGACTTGGCCAGGACCCAGCCACAAAGGATTATGGAAGGTAACACGATCATGTTCAGGAAAGCAGTGGTAGGAGCAACACTTCCAGGACTGCATGGCTTGACCAATACTTTGACATCACCGATTTCAAGTCTAAACAAAAGATTTATTTACATGGCCAAAATAGAGGTGCCAAAATTCACGGATTCTGAATTTCAAATTGTGGCTTGCAGAGTACAGTGGGAATGAAGACTTCGAGGGGCTAGCGCCCGTGCTAGCGTTGGCCCAGGCTCTTGAGAAACACTGATGGAGGCAGAGGTGAATCTACTTTGGTAGAGGATGAATGGACTGTGTTCAAAAGTTACATTAAAGAGGAAGACATCACTTGTTTCAAGACTCTTGGCAACAAATCAACCAGTCATACGGAGAAAAGGTATGCCTCATTTCTCCATCTGGATTTGACCTACCGTTCTCAGTCCAGCTAGTTAGGCCCGTGCTGAGCGTGGTTTTAACTCCAGGTCAAACACATTAAGACAGATTGGCAGTGGGTCTCACTGATGATGACCACCTGTGGATCACATGGTGGATTTCCGGTTACCAGTGTGTTGGCAACTTCAATCGGACAAAGCCATTTGCCGGAATTCTAACAACTGTGGCCTGCTGTGTGGATGGCTACACTTTCACACTGCCCGGCTGCAGCACGGTGGAAGATCTGGGCGACAACAATAAAGGTTGAGCGAGGGCGTATGCGGAAATGCTTGTTCATCTGTGACAAATCATTGTTCCATGCAATTAATTTAGTTATTCCAGTGTTGGTTTATGATTTAACATGGTTTCTGTTAGTAAATAAATGCATCACACAGTAAATAGAACAATATATAAGCCGGTGGTGCCAATGTTTAATGTTTCTGGACAAATTGTTTAAGGGCTAGTCAAAATTTATAAGGACTAGTAAATTTTCAAATCTACTACAGTACTAGTCCTGCTGGCGACTATGATAAAATGGTGAATTTTACCCTGTTAGATTAGGATAGATTAAGTTAGGTTAGGTTAGATTAGATGAAGCCCATTCCCCTAACTAACCTCTACACATCGTTACAGGTCGGTAAAACTATCGAACGAGCTTACCATGCATCGTGGGTCAGGGGAGAACAGCAAAGGAACTACGATGACCTGGTACTGCGACCACACACCTCACCCCCTGCTTGCTGCCAGAGAACCAACCTGCTGAACCAACTCAAGTTCATCGATGGCTATAAAGTTTTGGGATTTAATGTAAGTTCAGTAATGAGGTTTGTTTTAAGTTCTCAGATGTTCCTTAGCTCTCAGAGGTTCCTTTTGAAGTTACTACAGATACATACTGTAATTATACATAACCTACATATCCATCATAATGTATATATGTATAACCCCTATAGTACATACCCCACTAACCCACCATAATGTATCAAAATATCTATGTATCTATGTATAACCCCTATAGGAATTCTCACGGGGACCTGTTATCAAGTCTGCGTGAAAACCCCCGACTCGTAGCCAGGTGTCTGGTGGTGGGGGAGAACCAGAGTCAAGAGGTGATGCAAGTTACAGCCAGGACAGTCTTCTCATCTATCTACGCCAATTGCCTCCTGCCTAATGATGAGACCTACGTGCTTAATCTGTTGAAGTAAGTAGAGTGTGTGTAGAGTGTGTTGAAGTAAGTGTGTGTGTGGAGTGTGTTGAAGTGTGTAAAGTATGTCATCTACTTCATCGTGTTATGAGAGACTGCTAGTGGCAGTTTTATCAATGTGTGGCCATGATGTGGGCTTTTATTCCATTGTGGCCATGAGAGAGAGATTTTTTATCAATGTGTGGCCACAGTCCAGAGGGGCGGCAAGACGCTCGATGGGAACCAATCAGCTCAGAGTAAAGAAGAGGGGCGGTGCTTATGGGCCATAGGTGGGGGAGGTAAGATGTAAGATGCTCGGGGGAACCAATCAGCTCGTAGTATAGAAGAGTGGGCGGGCTACAGGCCACATAGTCCAATCACGATCCCTTACGCCGTTTATATCACCCCAGACACATGATGGAACTCCAGTTGGCACGTCAGAGACCCCAAGGGGTGCCCTGCCACGCTCCGCGCCGCTCAGTCAGGTTTACCGAGCCTACGTCGATACTCTACCCCAGGCCAAGGTAGGTGGAGAACGTGTCTTATTTTTGGGGGCGTTTTTCACTGCGTAGATTTTATTTTTTTTCCCGTGGTGATAGATAATTTTGTATGTACTGGTGTAACAACCTTCTTTCCTCACACAGCCAAACATAATTACCTTCATCTCCCCCTTAATTACCTTCATGTCCCCCTAATACCTTCATCCCCCATAATTACCTTCATCCCCCATAATTACCTTCATCTCCCCCTTAATTACCTTCATCTCCCTTATTACCTTCATCTCCCCAACAGGTGTTCCTAACGGCCGCTCTGCACCAGCCAATCGTACAGCTGCTGATGGAAGACGAACTGTTCCTGGACATCGACCCATCCAAGGCCGCCGTCCGCTTCCCGGCCGAGGAACGACTCAGGAGGTTCGGCAAGGAAGGCACCCCTGAGTACAATGCGGCCCTGGCCAAGTACCGGGCCTGGACCATAGCCAAGCTGGTCAAGATTGCCGACAGGTAGGTGGGGGAGAGGTTATTGTTTTGAGGGACGGTCGGTAGGAAGAATCTCAGGGATTTGTGTGTGGTGATGTGGTGTATGGTGGGATATGGTGGATGGTGTGGTGGATGGTGTGGTATAAGGTGTGGTTTATTGGAGAGTGTATTAGTCCTATACAGAATCATAATTAAAAAAATTAACGCCCCTAAAAATTAATTCCCATTCTCTTTATAAATCAATTAACCTTAAGATACTGACTATTTTCCCTCATTTTTTCCCCCACCTTTTTTCCCTCAGGTTCATGGAAAGCATAAAGGAGGCTATGAATTGTTTCCCGCCCCAGTTGTCTTGGCTGGTCAGGATCCTCTACGACGTGTTGCTAACGGCCAAACGAGCTGACACCAGAGAGGTCAGCGCCATCTGTGTCGACCTAGTGTTTGCCTTCTTCCTCTGTCCGGCTCTGGTCACACCCGAGCCACACGGGATCTGTGACGCGCCCATTTCTCACATTTCCCGATTTAATCTCATACAGGTGGGTGGTGTTTTTTTTTTTGGTGGGTGGAGTTTTTTATTTTTATTTTTGTTGATTGGTTTGTTTTGGTTTAGTCTAGGTGTGTGTGTGTGTGTGTGTGTGTGTGTGATTGTGTGTATGTATGTATCTATGTATATGTGTGTATGTATGTACCTACCTAATAGAAAATAACCAACCATGAAATACACCCAGATAAAGATGTCTCAGCTCAATGTCTCAGTTCGATGTCTCAGCTCAATGTCTCAGCTCGATGTCTCAGCTCAATGTCTCAGCTCGATGTCTCAGCTCAATGCTAAAGACTGTCATCCTTATCCTCTACCACTCTTCCACCTCCTCCCACTCTCTCTCTCTCTCTCTCTCTCTCTCTCTCCCTCCCTCAGGTGGCCCAGATTCTACAGGTCCTAGCCATGAGCAGATGGGAAAGTCCAGATGTCCGACTGACTGATCTGTACTCACACTTCGACAAGGAGGTAAGTAGACTCCTAGTTATGGGGGCTAGTAGTTATGGGGATGCTAGTAGTAAGTAGACTCCTAGTTATGGGGGCTAGTAGTTATGGGGGCTAGTAGTTATGAGGATGCTAGTAGTAAGTAGACACCTAGTTATGAGATTATTTCCAGCCTAGAGATTATTTCCAGGCTTTATTTCCAGGTTATATCGGGCGTTGTTGATGGGATCCTGAAGGGGCGGGTCAGAGGCTCCACCACCCGGAGTGACCTGCCTTAACAGCCCTCTGAGTAGCCTCGTTCGCTCGTCCTGCCTCATTCCCGAACCTCGTTTACACACGCTGTGCCTTCCTCTACTCTGTAAGTATGGAGGGGGTTATGAGATAATTACAGTATCTCTCTCTCTCTCTCTCTCTCTCTCTCTCTCTACTCAGCTCTGAACTAGAAGACTATTTAATCTCTTCATTTCATTAACTACCTCGTTAATGTTTCCAGATAACGAGCAAATTGCCCTAACCCTATTTAAACTCCTCAACACACTAACGACCTCCTCAATACACTAACTACCTCCTCAACACACTAACTACCTCCTCAACACACTAACTACCTTCTCAACACACTAACTACCTCCTCAACGCACTAACTACCTCCTCAACACACTAACTACCTCCTCAACACACTAACTACCTCCTCAACACACTAACTACCTCCTCAATGCACTAACTACCTCATTAATGATTCCAGATAATGAACGAATTACCTGAAGACGACGAGATGCGGAAGGAACTAGAGGTATCTGTCGGTCGCCTCAAACCGTCTCACTTCTCTCCAGCACAGTCGAGCAGCCCAGCCATCTCCACCCCTACCACCACCAAGAAGAATTTGTTGGAGAGAGTCAAAAGTAATAGGTAAGGTTGTGGTTTGGTTGTGGTAAGGTTGTGGTTTGGTTGTATTTTGGTTATGGTTTGGTTGTGGTATGGTTGTGGTATGGTTGTATTTTGGTTGTGGTTTGGTTGTGTTGTGGTTTGGTTGTATTAATGTTGTATTTGGTTGTATTTTGGTTGTGGTAATCTCTGAAAATTGGCTCCAAAAGTCATCCTGTGTCCTATATGTGAAGTTGTGGTCTCCAGTAGGTTAAAGTCTACCTAACCCAACCTAACTTGACCTAACCTAACCCAACCTAACTCGACCTAACCTAACCCAACCTAACTCGACCTAACCTAACCCAACCTAACTCCAACCTAACCTAACCCAACCTAACTTGACCTAACCTAACCCAACCTAACTCCAAATAAAGAATATGTTATTACTTAAACACATTATTATTATTATTATTATTAATTATAAAAAACTTATTGTAAATATAAAAGGTCAATGTATAACTACTGTAATGATGACCTGAGATGGTTAACGACCATACATCAGACACCCAGTTCATCAGAGGTAACTACGTAGTAACCATTTGTCAACTATTACAATCTGTTAATGTCATAACTACAACAATTATTTTTAAATATACAAATACCTGAAACAACTGATGATGTTTTACTGATAACTTTACCATTTACACCTAACTTTCTTTTACAATTTACATATAACTTTCATTTACCATTTACATCTCTTAACATCACTGGCAACATTGAAGCCAAGGTAGAGTCGTCTCGGAACCACCAGCCTGACTACTGGGCCAAGCTGTCAGGTGTTATGGTTGTTTTCAAATCGTAGTTCCGGGCAGATATAATGTAACTTTCTTCATTTATTTTACTGATATACATACATACACCATCATACATACACCATCATACCTACACCATCATACCTACACCATCATACATACACCATCATACCTACACCATCATACATACATATTGTGAAAAAACGTAAAATAAATAATTGTCCTAATGGTAAATACATAAAAATAATGTTATGGAAATCCTTCATCAGTCCGTCGTCTGGCCCAAAATTGTAAAGGTAGTTTGTGGAACGATCAGAACTACTTGTTAGGCCTGTATACCAAACCTAAACTACTCTTAACCCTCAATAGTCTCTGAACAAGCATAACTACACCTTGACCTCCCCAAACAAACCTAAACTACTCTTAACCACCAATAGTCTCTGGAACAAGCATAACTACACCTTGACCCTCCCCAAACAAACCTAAACTACTCTTAACCACATCCCAAACTACCCTCCCAGAATCAAGAGCAACAGCACCAAGACCCAGAACGAGGGTAGCGGCGATTCAGATTCCTAGGTCGTTACATGAGTCCTCAACGACCCAACAACCACAGCAACTACTTCAAGGACAACAGAGCAGTATGGATGAAGGTGACGTCATGCCTTCCCCTATAGACTACGACACGGTGCTGGTCATCTCACTCAACACCTCTAGTCCCCCAGAGTGCCCAGGACTCATGTCAGAAGATAAGGTGCTCTCAACTCTACAGGTGATTTGTTTGGGGGTTTGAATGTTTACGTTTTTTAAGGTTTTTATTTATTTATTTTGTTTTAGGTTTTTTTTAAGTTTTTTTATCTTTTAATTTATTTTTTATTGTTTTTAGTTTTGTTTAATTTTTTCGTGTTTTTCAGGTTTTTAATTTTTTTTTAGGTTTTGTTTTGAATTTGTAGTTTTTTATTTGTTTATTATTTTTTGCTTATTTTTATTACCATGATAAATTTTAGACCATTTTTCATTACCAGGATATAGTATTATTTCTTAACTATGTCTACTACCATGATATTATTTCCTAACAATGGGTTAGGTTAGGTAACAAACCATCAACAAACGAAACATAACATCTCTATCGTAACCGACCTCCTTCCTCCCACCCCAGGCCAGCAAGTCAACCTCACGCGTCAGGATGAACGTAGAAGACGAGGGGGACGGAGGGGGGAGGAAGCCACCATCGAGAAGAGGACGAGGTTTTCCCTATCCCACGACGAGGGGTCGATAGGTAACACCTCTGACAACCTGGAGGCCATTAGTGAGGCAGCCAGTAATCACAGTGTTGCCTCTAGTCTTGACGATGTGGAACAGGTGTGTGTGCGCTTCATACATACAGTCCTCAACACACACAATATAGTCCCAACACAAATACACATACATACACACATACATACACACATACATACACACATACATATCCTGTAGCTGTCTTAAATTTATTGATCTTGTTGCATAAGACTTGGTTAGGTTAAGTTAGGTTAGGTAGTTTTGCAATCAGGTCAGGTCAAGTCAGGTAGTCTTACAATCATGTTATCAATAATGTCTATAAACTCTTCACCTTTTTACTTAGGTCAGGTTAGGTTATGTCATGTCATCTATAATGCCTGTTAACTGTCTCTTATTACTCTAGGTCACGTCAGGTCAGGTCATCAATAACGTCCATAAACTCTTCTCTTGTTTACTCAGGAAGATCAGCCGGACAACTTATCGGACATGGTATCGGCCAATGTGTCGGGCAGAGGGACTCAACGTCTCCGGCCGGGACACTCCGTCATCCCAGGTGACCGAGGGGGAAGAGGCCGGCCTGAGGAGTGGGGAGGAGAACCAGCCAGCCCCTCCCAACGTCCCGGTCACCGCCCCTGCCGCCCGCAGACATAGAGGAGAAGTTTGGACGTTTCGAGATCAAGCCGCTGATCGGCGGAGACGAGACCGTGATTCTGGTCTCCGACACCTGGAGCACCGACGTGTTGGCCAGCGACTCGGAGACGATCGAGGCGGCCGACAGGGCCGACCGCGGAGACCAGTTCCACGATCAACTCCTCAACCGGCATCTGGCGGAGCTAGACCGGATGCAGGGAGACTACCTGAGCGGAGACGCAGCCGGAGAGACTTTCGAGACGGCCTCCGAGGCCTGGAGTACGGACGTGCTGGCCTCGGACTCGGAGAGGATGACGGAATTCGACACGGACGACGCCCAGAGCGTGGCCAGGTCGGACGACACCGGCCGATCCGAGGTGGAAGTCGAACTCGGCCCGGGGAGCGACCTGCTCAGACCCGACCCCACACAACAGGAGGATAACGTCACCCCGGCACACGGATCTCGTTCTCCGGTCGACGGGGCCATGGGGGGCAGCGGGGGCATACTGAAACCCATGCCTGTTATGCCCTCGCTGTCAGACACCGGCAACAACACACTGAGCGGCATACTGAAGCCCATACCAGTGGTGCAGAATAGAGGCGGCAGACCGGCGACCCCCCCAGGGTAGAGTTCCAGCCCATACACCCGGCGGGAGACTTACCAGTGCCTCGTCGTCCAGGAGAGAGAGAACTCCCGGGACGAGCAGGAAATCGCCTCGGCCACCCAGTCTCTCGGCCGACTCAGCCTCAATCTCTCGACCCTCCCCAACAACGGCATAGTGCCGGGCGATCGACACCTGTTACTGAACACTTTCATCGGGGACGGCAACAGAGGGCCGACCGGGGCTCCCCTGATGGACCTGGGGACGGGTAACGACGGGGCCACATAGTCGTTCACCCTCAACATAAACTGCTTCCAGCGACCGCGGTTCGGGCGAGGACGGCAGTTTACACCTGAGCACGACCAGCTTGGCGTCGTCCAGCAGTTCGGGGTCGGACGTGGTGGGAGGCTCGGAAGGCGTTCTGCCTCCAGCGGTTCGGGTCCAACGGCGGATCTGGTCGACGCCCTGGAGCCCCCCGCTATAAGCATGGCCTCGACCGGGGCTATACCAAAGAGCATCAGCTTCGACAAGACGGCCGAGAGGGGCGACCGCGATGCCATCGACGGAGACGCCAAACACAAACGCGGATTTTTCAAGAATTTTAAACTCCCCGGGTTCAAGGGCCGACGTAAACCAGGGAGCAGGTCGGATGACTCCACTGCCTACATCCGCGCCGCCTCAACACCCAGGACCTGAACATAAGACGAGCGCTGTCGGAGGAAAACCGTCCTCCGACCATCGAGGAGACCAGCGACGACATACTGGCCAAATACCGCAACAAGAAGCCAGAAATAGACCCTCAGAGACCGATGGTATGGAGTCTGGTCAACACAACCTGTGAGTAAACCAGTAAGGTGTTATTTATCTCAGGGTAGCATTATAGATACAGTTATTTATATACAGAGGGACCCCGGGTTAGGTTAGGTTCCTGTTATTTGTACAGGGAACACAAGTTATGTACAGTACTTACAGAACAATGTTTAAAATACCACTACTATATCATAGCCTAAGACCTTATATAAATAACTTAATTTATGAACAAATACAATAAGTCATCAGGTAATTTTTTATATTTTATTCAGGAGATGTATAGATACATACATACATATATACATACATACATACATACATACATACATACATACATAGGTAAAGAGACAGACACACACACCAACCAATCACAATCTTTGGCCCTAAACCACCTCAATCCTCCCACAGACGTGAACGAGCCACCAAAAACCGAGGAGGATGAACGACTGTACATCGACCCGGCCAGCATCGAGACGAAGCACGCCTTTGCTGACGCCAAGAGAAAATTGCGTCTGGTCTTGAGTATTGCTGACTTCTCTATGTCGCCTTACCTGCCAGAGTTCGGCCAGCCTACGGGGAATGAGTACGTAGAATGGGCTAGATTGTGATGATGGGTCTAGATAGTTTGAGTTTGTGGGGCTGTTATGGGTCTATAATGGCTTAAATTAACTAATATATCTGGATAGTTTTATTATTAATATTATTACCACCACTACTATCATCACCACCACCACAACCACCACTACTATCATCACCACTACTACTACCACCACAACCACCATTACTATCATCACCACTACTACTACCACCACAACCACCACCACCATCGTCTAATAGCACCATCACCACCACCACCACCACCATCGTCTAATAGCACCATCACCACCACCACCACCACCATCGTCTAATAGCACCATCACCACCATTCACCCACAGCAACAACAGCCTGGATAACAACGCGTTGACCTGGTTACGTGCCAATGGGTCGTAGTTACCAACCTCCACGATCGTTTCTGGTCGCAGCTCCACGAGACGCTACTGCGGTACAGCTGTTTGACCTACAGGTAATTAGCGTCATGGTGATTTGAGGTGATTGTTTTACAGGTGATTTTAGAGTACTGGGGGTTGAGTATTTTGCCTTGGCGGCTACTTTATTTTACTCATCCTGTGGCCCAGTGGCATGAGGATTACGAAGAGTGCAATTTACAAGCGGATCTGTAAATTAACTTCATTGTTGGGATGTTATGCTTTTGAGATGTTGCACAGTGTTCATTGTTTGTTTTAGTTCTGCTCTTACTGCAGGTACATATTCTAAATGTTGTGAGTACAGGTGTGTGAGGAAGACGTATGTCTGGCCTCACGCATTTACTCACATTGCCTGAAAGTATTCGGCACATTGTTTGGTTCTATGAGAACGATATAGTGCCCACTGAGGTCTACAGAAAAGTGGATGCAATCGCCATATGTAGAAGCTATCTTGCCATTAGGTTGAAGTGTTGTGCCATTCACACACACCATGTTTTGTGAGACCTGTCTAAAGGTTCTATCTTCACACGGTGCGAAAGGGACGTAGTGTTCAAGTGTCAACGGCCGCATGTCTGGCCACACACTTACACATTAATCTTGTTTGCATCTTGAAGACATACTGCCAGAAATTACTTACCTCTAACGCTTAATCTAGACCACAACATCCTTAATCTAGTGATCTTGTTACTTGCGCTATATACATATTTCTTGATACATCTTGTCATGTGACCTGGATCAACTGGTTATGACACATGTGTCTGCTCGTCAGAGATTCTGTGGTTCTTCCTGAACTACAGTTTTAAGGGTTCTTTTGACGAATTGAAGTGTATTCAACGGTGGGGTGAGCGTAACCTGTCTATGTTTTATACGGGCCTGCTGTGAGGGGATCCACAACCAGTTTGACCTTGACGCGGTCGGCAAGGTGCAGCATATTTGTGTCTGCTTCCGGGGAACCAAAAGCAACAGGTTGAGGGGTTAATATCAAGGGCAAATGATGAGATTGATCCCAGTGATGAGACTGTATCGTAACAGTGGTTTCAATAGATTTAACCGCTGTGAGTATGGCAACTCATTCAGTTTTGTAGAGTGGATGCCAGTTGTTAATTCTAACTGTTTTCTTCGGTGAATATACCGTCAGTTGAAATCATAACAACTCCCTTGCCCCAGCCTCCACGGTAGAAGTGTTAAGAACCCATCAGTGTAGATGATGCGCTTTGTGATAATATCATCAGTCTGTAGAGTCATGTATGTGTTCAAAGGCTCTCCTTTGGCAGGTGTGACGGAGATAAATGCTGCAATATAGTAATTTTTAGGTGGTCACGTTGTTATTGTGTGATATCAAAGGAACATCTGTTTCCAGGGTGGCAGGAAGTGTTGTGTCTCCTTTTGTACCTGGGTGGTCTAGTCCAAACATCTTTAATAATGTAGCTATGGTTTGGATCTCTTTAAGCTCACCAGTCCCATGGTTCATACATTCTAACAATTTTAGAGAACAATGTATCAGGATCCTGCGCGAAGCCTCAGGGCTATCTCCCTTGAGTTGACAATTCTATCTTTTAACACTATGGGTATGCTAGTTCCTCATATTAAGTATACTTTGGTGATCATGGGACATCCTAGGATAATTCTGAGGCTTTGTTTTGCATTTCTCCGACTTATTGCGCCTTTCCACCACGAAAGGACCAGGGCTGGTGCATAGTAATCTCTCAGATCTTACCATAACGCCTAGGTACATTGTTTTTAGCAATTCTAATATTACCTTTTCATAGTGCGGACTCATACCCTTCTGTGAGGTCTCAGTCTGTCAATTACATTGCTTGGTTAGCTGTTTGTAGCATGGCAGGTAGAGGGTACAAGGACAAACACCAAGATATTTAAAAGAACATAGTCAATAATGTTGTTACCTATCTTGAGCAGGCGGGGCACGGCGTTTGATTCCAACCCCGTTTTGTTGAACACCTTAGTTTTTCTCATTGGAGGCCAACAGACCAAAGGTTCTCACAGGCTGCATATACATGGTCCGAGGTGGTTTGCATTTCACGATGGTTTGTTATGTGAAATATCCTCTTCAGCATGGCTGATTGAGATATTGCTGGGGTTGTTTGGTATTATTTAATAATGCATTCACGGAAATCTGTGTTAAACAAGTGGGGCTAAGTACTCACCTTGAGGGTACAAGTTGCCAAATCTTTAACTTCTTTTACGCCTGAAACAGTGCAGCAACCCTTCACCATTGGTTGGTATACTTATCCAGTGTAACAGCCTACATCTATATCCATCATGACCTGATTCCATTGCAACATAATTGCCTATTGGCAATATCAAGTATGCAACTTTCAGGTCAGAAATGTGAATTGTATCTGTGCCTTTCATCTACATGCAGTTAGGAAAGTGGTGATGCAATTATATACACCTTTACCGCTTGGGTGAAGCCATTTTATGTTGAGAACATGTGTTCTCTGATTCTATAAGTCTGCCAGAGCCATCCTCAAGGTTTTGCACAGGCAGCTGGTTATTTGATATGGGACGAAAAGGCATCCGAGGCTATCTGGTTTCGGTATTAGTACAACAATGCACCTTTTGGTCCATGATGTCAGGGTAGTTGTTTCCTCAAACATGACTCATATTGTACAATATAACTTAATGGATTGCCCGACTTCCTTTTGTCACTGTAGTGGTCTAACAATGTTGCAAACATTCCGTCCTCTCCAGGGGCAATGAACTTCCCTGGTGAGGCGATCAAGACTCACTCGGTATGAACCTCCACTCATCGTGCTGTTGCCCAGCATAAGTTAATAAATTACTTCTCTCTGCAGACTTGGCATCAAGGTCCCTGAGTCCTAACTGTAACCATGTCTTTCCTAGGCACGCAGGCCCACTTTGTTATAGCTCATTCTGAAAACTTTTGCAGAGGGGTTTGGATGGAGACATTGTCTCCTGTTTTTACCTCTGATTATGTATGTGCCAGAAACTGCTGAGGGATGTGTGTTGGTTCGGGCTATGACATATATGCATTTTGTCTGGGTTCGTTTTACCGTTTCCTGGCAGCCTTGAGGCGACAATACAATTGTAACAGCTTTGAGGGTATTCCTAGTGGGTGGTGAGAATACTATGGAGGTCAGAGTACTAGGGAGGTCAGAGTACTAGGGGGGAGGTCAGAGTACAAAGGAGAGAGGTTTAATATTACCTCCTTACCTCAATTCTCCCCTCCCATTTCACCTCAGGGTAGAGAACACCTTGTAAGGAGCCTGGTGGACGACTACCGCAGCAGGTCACCCTATGTAGCCTACCTGGTCCGTAGCAGGCAGGGACTACTGACCACTATTGCTCACCTGGAGAAGTAAGTGGAACCTTTTATAAGTGGAACCTTTAATTAGTGAAACCTCTATTTAATGGGGTGTTTGGAGAGAGGGTCCATTAGATGTGGAACCTTTACTTAATGAACTATATTGTCCATTATATCAAGTACCAGCAGTTTTCCCACACCACCACACTTTAAACATCTCATTTAACCAAGAAACGAAATTATCCTCCCACCCCTCCTCACACACCACATACCAACACACTCTAAAGCACATCCTCATTCCACACCCCACCATACCAACACACTCTAAAATACCTCATTCCACACCCCACCATACCAACACACTCTAAATAACCCTTCCTACCCCATACCAACATACTGTACTTTATAAGAAAAAACACCACCTTACCCCCCCAGGCTGTTGTCGAGAATTAACGCAGATGGGGCCGTGGTAATGTCGTCCATCGTTGGGGTGGCCAGAATGTTCCTCGAGCGTAGGGAACATAGTCTCAGCCGGTTCACCCACGACTTCACCGTACTGACTGTTCCCGATGAGAAAGTTCAGCTGATCGAGAACTTCTTGTCCCAACTGTACTCTGAGTTGGAACGAGACCCGATGTGGATTAGTGAGTTTTGTGTGTGTGGGTGGGAGGGTGTGTAGTGTATGTGTGTGTGTGTGTGTGTGTGTGTGTGTGTGTGTTAAGTTTTTAGTTATAATGAAGGGTCATAACTTTTGCCTGAAATCAGTTTAGGTTAGGTTAGTTTAGGATAGGTTAAGGTTTGAGACTATATATGGGTTAGGTTAATGTTAGATTAGGCTAAGGTTAGGTTAGGTTTAATACTGTACATAGATTCTTATTCACTTACCTTATTTATTACGATCGTTATGTATTACCTGATCATTATGTATTACACCCTCCCACAGGCAGCACCAACGAGCAGTTGCACGCAGCACAGTTGGCCCTGGAACGAGTGGTTATGTCACATATCTACATCCATGCCTTGTACCCCAACGGTGACGGAGATGTGTCCAGAGACCAGTGAGTAGTGTGTGTGTGTGTGTGTGTGTGCGTGGTGTGTGTGTGCGTGCATGCGGCAGCGTTTGTTTTACCCTCATGCTGTTGTACAGGATTCGAATTCAAACATGGATTTAAAATAAGTTCCTGATCATTTTATATTTACAGCTGTACAATATTAATAATGTTCCTTACTAGATTAAATTATAATGTAACAGCTGATGTACACACACCACAAACTACTTAACCTAACCATAACCTAACCTAACCATTACCCCAGAACACGATCCACAAATTGACTAACATCCAGAGGCAAATGGCGTAGAGAAACTCACCATAGTTTCACCCTGCCCGGGGAAATATAACCTGGGGTCCACTCACTTGCCAGGTGAACATGCTGACCATTACACACACACACAGGTCTACACCTCCCCACCCCCCAAAGTTTACGACAGCCCCAGTACCGAAGTGTTGACTAATCGTTAATTATTTTCCAGGGTTTTGCACGAGCATATGAAGAAACTGGCCGCGCATCACCCCAACTCACAAGGATCTACGGATTCCAAAGGTCAGTCGAGGAGCAACTACTTTATATGTGTGTGGGTAAACGATCAAGTGCCTCGGGTTTAGAGTGTGATATTCCTTGAGTTTTGTCTCACTCGAGTATAATGTAAGAGTCAGTATAAGTGCCTCAGGTTTAGAGTGTATTATTCCTCGAGTTTTATCTTGCTCGAGTGTTTTGTCTCACTCGAGTGTAATGTAAGAGTCAATTCAGAGGAAACTTTACTATTTGTGTGGGTAAGTGATTTTACCTCAAGTGACTCGGTTAAGTGACTTGTACAGGAGGTTCTCTGACTTACAATTGCCTGACGTACGAATGCTTGACCTACTAACGTCTGACTTACAGAACGCCCGACTTATGAACGAGGATAAACTTAAAATTTCCAGTATTTTATTTACCTGGTGATTTATATACCTGATGACTTATTGTATTTGTTCATAAATTAAATTATTTATATAAGGTCTTAGGCTATGATATAGTAGTGGTATTTTAAACATTGTTCTGTAAGTACAGTACATAACTTGTGTTCCCTGTACAAATAACAGGAACCTAACCTAACCTGGGGACTCTCACTACTATATCAAGCATTACATTACCTAACACTAACACTAACACTAACACTAAACTAACACTAACACTAACACTAACACTAAACTAACACTAACACTAACACTAACCATAAGCTAAAAGTAACCCTAAACTAATTACGTTTTCATCAACAGCTGTACCAGTATGAGTGTCCGTGGCCCAGTGCTCAGGCAGAGATAGTGTGCATCAGCGCCTACAAGACACCAGGTGACAAACTACAGTGTGTGGTCCGAGCCTCCCAGACCATAATGAACCTGTTGTCTCTAGCACACGATCAATCAGTCCCGGCAGCTGACGACTTTATGCCCGTTCTTGTTTACGTGCTCATTAAGGTTAGTGTTTGGTTTGGTTAGGTTAAATTGTCTCTCGTTCTTATATCAACAGTTTTATTTTATATGTCTACTGTACAGTGTGGGTCAAAAGGTCACCCTCCTAAGAAATGACCTCGTGTCGACCCCAAACGAGGTGAAACACTACGCTGGCTGTCGGGGTAAATCGAGTTCAGACGATCATTCCCCTAAATTTACCCCAGGGAGTAAACTTTTCTCCCCTACTCTACAATATTCCCTATTTTTTCCCCTATTTTGTTCCATATTTTGCCATATTTTTTTCCTATTTTCCCATATTTTCCCCCTTGACATAATGGGTGATAATCTCCGACTTGTTCCAACAGACCAATTAATTGTTATTCATTGTGTTCGTGTATTGTGTAGTGGGGATATTTTAATGGTGTCATGAGTAACCCTAGACATAATGGGTGATAATAATAGGTGATAATGGGTGATAATAATAGGTGATAATAGGTAATAATGGGTGATAATAACAGGTGATAATGGGTGATAATAATAGGTGATAATGTCCGACTTGTTCCACCAGGCCAATCCACCGGCTCTGCTGTCCACAGTCCAGTACGTCAACCTGTTCTTCGAGAAGCGGCTCAGTGGTGAAGACCAGTACTGGTGGACACAGTTCTGTGCAGCTATTGAGTTTATCAAGACTATGGATTATATGCTGTGATGACCCCGGTAAGCAAGGTTTGGAACAGTGTAATGGTGTGGTTTGGGAGGCTGTACGCATTGTTTGGAAGGCTGTAAGCATATATGGTTTGGGAGGGTGTACGTATGGTTTTGGACTATGTATGCAATGTACACTCGGGGGAACCAATCAGCTGTTAGGTATAGATGAGGGGGTGTGGCTTATAGCCCAGCTTAGCGTAGAAAGGGCATAATGGATGAAATAATTACAATGAAATATAATTTTTTGGACCTTATTAAAAAATTTCCCTTCAATTACTAACCATCTCTCACCTCCATTATACCATAACTCAGATCTTAAAAGTCAATAATAATAACAAATCTGGAGTCTTATACCAAGGGGACCACTGATTTCCATTTCATCTCACCTTAATATATACGGACCATCCCCGACTCATGACGCGTTCCTGGACCCATAGTTTAGGTTAGGTTAAAGCCCTTACAAAACAACAATAATATACTCATATATAACAATGTAAATAAAGTGATGTTAATTACAGTTATCTTTGCAGCGAATGTGTCAGGATCCTGTTCGTGAGTGCGGGCGATGGTAGGTCGGACGGTCGTAACTCGGGGACTGCCTGTAATGTAAATATTAAAATAAGACGTTTGATTTATCGACAACAACAACCATCTGTGATTTATTATTGTGGTTCCTTTAAAATTTATGGTGTGTACAGTGGAACCTATTATGTTAATGGTAGTACCTCAATCTAATGGTCTTAACTTATGTAAACAGTAGGTAAGACAACTTTCTGTGTTTACTTTATGGGAAACAATATAGAACTGTGGATGATAAATATTGGTACTATATGAAGGCTGTCACTAGTTACATGTAAAGACCGTGGATGATAAATATTGGTACTATATGAAGGCTGTCACTAGTTACATGTAAAGACCGTGGATGATAAATATTGGTACTATATGAAGGCTGTCACTAGTTACATGTAAAGACCGGATGATAAATATTATTGGTACTATATGAATAAGTTGCTGTCACTAGTTACATGTGGAAGACCGTGGATGATAAATATTGGTACTATGAAGGCTGTCAATTAGTTATGATGTAAATATCTGGCGGATGATAAATATTGGTACTTATGAAGAAGCTGTCATCAGTTACATGTAAAGACCGCGGATGATAACACAGTACTATATGAAGGCTGTCACTAGTTACATGTAAAGACCGATGATAAATATTGGTACTATATGAGGGCTGTCACTAGTTACATGTAAGACTGTGGATGATAAATATTGGTACTATATGAGGCTGTCACTAGTTACATGTAAAGACTGCGGGATGATAAATATTACACTATATGAGGGCTGTCACTAGTTACATGTAAAGACCGTGGGATGATAAATATTGGTACTATATGAAGGCTGTCACTAGTTACATGTAAAGACCGTGGATGATAAATATTGGTACTATATGAAGGCTGTCACTAGTTACATGTAAAGACCATGAATGATAAATATTGGTACTATATGAAGGCTGTCACTAGTTACATGTAAAGACCATGAATGATAAATATTGGTACTATATGAAGGCTGTCACTAGTTACATGTAAAGACCATGAATGATAAATATTGGTACTATATGAAGGCTGTCACTGGTTACATGTAAAGACTGTGGATATGATAAATATTGGTACTATATGAGGGCTGTCACTAGTTACATGTAAAGTGGATGATAAATATTGGTACTATATGAAGGCTGTCACTAGTTACATGTAAGACCGTGGATGATAAATATTGGTACTATATGAGGCTGTCACTAGTTACATGCCGTGGATGATACTATTGGTACTATATGAAGGCTGTCACTAGTTACATGTAAAGACCGTGGATGATAAATATTGGTACTATATGAGGGCTGTCACTAGTTACATGTAAAGACTGTGGATGATAAATATTGGTACTATATGAAGGCTGTACTAGTTACATGTAAAGACCATGAATGATAAATATTGGTACATATATGAGGCTGTCACTAGTTACATGTAAAGACTGTGGATGATAAATATTGGTACTATATGAAGGCTGTCACTAGTTACATGTAAAGACCATGAATGACATAAATATTGGTACTATATGAAGGCTGTCACTAGTTACATGTAAAGACTGTGGATGATAAATATTGGTACTATATGAGGGCTGTCACTAGTTACATGTAAAGACCGTGGATGATAAATATTGGTACTATATGAAGGCTGTCACTAGTTACATGTAAAGACCGTGGATGATAAATATTGGTACTATATGAGGGCTGTCACTAGTTACATGTAAAGACCATGGATGATAAATATTGGTACTATATGAAGGCTGTCACTAGTTACATGTAAAGACTGTGGATGATAAATATTGGTACTATATGAGGGCTGTCACTAGTTACATGTAAAGACCATGGATGATAAATATTGGTACTATATGAAGGCTGTCACTAGTTACATGTAAAGACCGTGGATGATAAATATTGGTACTATATGAAGGCTGTCACTAGTTACATGAAAGACTGTGGATGATAAATATTGGCTATATGAGGCTGTCACTAGTTACATGTAAAGACCGTGGATGATAAATATTGGTACTATATGAAGCTGTCACCTAGTTACATGTAAAAGACCATGGATGATAAATGGTACTATATGAAGGCTGTCACTAGTTACATGTAGACCATGGATGATGAAATGTGGTACTATATGGGGGCTGTCACTAGTTACATGTAAAGACTGGCGGATGATAAATATTGGTATATATGAGGCTGTCACCTAGTTACATGTAGACCGTGGATGATAAATATTGGTACTATATAGAGAACATCACTAGTTGTAGAACCGTGGATGATAAATATTGGTACTATATGAGGGCTGTCACTAGTTACATGTAAAGACCGTGGATGATAAATATTGGTACTATATGAAGGCTGTCACTAGTTACATGTAAAGACTGTGGATGATAAATATTGGTACTATATGAGGGCTGTCACTAGTTACATGTAAAGACCGTGGATGATAAATATTGGTACTATATGAAGGCTGTCACTAGTTACATGTAAAGACCGTGGATGATAAATATTGGTACTATATGAGGGGTCACTAGTTACATGTAAAGACTGTGGATGATAAATATTGGTACTATATGAAGGCTGTCACTAGTTACATGTAAAGACTGTGGATGATAAATATTGGTACTATATGAGGGCTGTCACTAGTTACATGTAAAGACTGTGGATGATAAATATTGGTACTATATGAAGGCTGTCACTAGTTACATGTAAAGACTGTGGATGATAAATATTGGTACTATATGAAGGCTGTCAGTAGTTACATGTAAAGACCGTGGATGATAAATATTGGTACTATATGAAGGCTGTCACTAGTTACATGTAAAGACCGTGGATGATAAATATTGGTACTATATGAGGGCTGTCACTAGTTACATGTAAAGACCGTGGATGATAAATATTGGTACTATATGAGGGCTGTCAGTAGTCACATGTAAAACATCTCATGAATGATAAATATTGGTAATTATATGAAGGCTGTCACTAGTTACATGTAAAGACCGTGGATGATAAATATTGGTACTATATGAAGGCTGTCACTTTACGTAAAGACATGAATGATAAATATTGGTAATCATGAAGGCTGTCACTAGTCGCACATAAAATTTTGGGGGAGCATATCGACCCCCGCCTGCACAGATAGTTGTTTTAGCTACTGTACGTTCTATTAGATAAAGGTTTCGCTGTATACAGTACTTTACTACTAATGTACTAATTATAATAATGTATACTGTATATAATGTATTCCTGATTAGTATTTTTGCTGCAGAATTAAATGCATGTGTACTTCATTTCAGAGAGAGGATTTTACATTAATTTGTTAGACTATTTACCTTAGTGAGATGATCTGTAGGCCTACTGACTGTGTATACATGTGTGTGTGTATGTGTCTGCCTATGTATGTGTGGATGTGTGTGCATGCGTAAAACATATCCGGCTGTGTTTAGTCTCCGAGAACAAGTGGGCGGGTGATGAGCGTAATTTCAATAATGTACTGGATAGAATTTTTTTTTTGTCCTAAGGTGGCTTTTAAATCTCAAAGTTTGCTTATTGAAAAATATATATATATACAGTATTGTCATTTATAGTACATATATACAGTACATATATATATAGTACTGTAGCTATACTGAATAGTGTAATGTAAAAGGATATCGCAGTGTTAAGGTCGCGTGATTGCACTCTCATGTTACTGACCATTGCCAGGTGATGAGCCCTATTTAAAGCCTTCTCCTCACCGCTCACAAGAATAATAATAAAGTCTTTCAAAAGCCACGTCGGTAGTAAATAATAATCTTGGCATCTCATCCCTGCAACAGAAGTAAGATACATGTATTATAATTATCAATATGTGTCTTCATGCATTGGAATAATCCTCTAATAAGGTATGAGTTAATTTGTTCTTTAATAATTTAAAGTTTATTTGACGATATAATTAAAATTAAATTAATATATGTTTTTTTGTTTTTTTTAACCTCTCCTCTTGATAATTGTTTAAATAATGTGGAGTTTTTTTTTAGTCATTTCAGATGTTACAATGGAAACTTTTATACAGGAACTAAAGATATTGAAGTTTAATCCAATGGTACAAATGTTCATGAGGTGACAAAGGTGTATGATGAGAGGGGTTGGAACAAAGGATGAGAGGGGTTGGAACAAGGGTGTAATGAGAGGGGTTGGAACAAAGGGGTGTAATGAGAGGGGTTGAAACAAAGGTGTATAATGAGGGGTTGGAACAAAGGTGTATAATGAGAGGGGTTGGAACAAAGGTGTATAATGAGAGGGGTTGGAACAAAGGTGTCAAAGTGGCTATAAGAGTGAGCAGAATAGAGTAGACAAGGAATTGTTTCAGATTTTTTGTTTGTTTTTCAGATTGAGTCGTTTTTAAAGCATTCTAGAAGTTTGTAGTGAGTGTATTATAAATATTAATACTGGCTGGCTGGCTGGTGTTTATAATCCCTTTATAGAGACCCTTGATGTTTACAGAGTCCATTGAGGAAGTAACACGGTCCAAATCATCAATATGTACTCCACGTACTCATAACTGTACTCTTCATTATGTAGATTGTGTAGCAGTTCCTCTCTCAAGGTAATTGCATCTTAGAGTACAGTAATGTGTAGGAAGTGGTGGAGTACATATTGATGATTTGGACTGTTACTTCCTCAATGGACTCTGTAAACATCAATGGTCTCTAACACAAACATCAAGGGCCTCTAACACAAACATCAAGGGTCTCTAACACAAACATCAAGGGCCTCTAACACAAACATCAAGGGCCTCTAACACAAACATCAAGGGTCTCTAACACAAACATCAAGGGCCTCTAACACAAACATCAAGGGTCTCTAACACAAACATCAAGGGCCTCTAACACAAACATCAAGGGCCTCTAACACAAACATCAAGGGTCTCTAACACAAACATCAAGGGTCTCTAACACAAACATCAAGGGTCTCTAACACAAACATCAAGGGTCCTCCTCCTTACCTGGAGTTGATTTCCATTACAACATAATTAGAGTCTAACTACCACACCTGTAAGACGTAATTAGGGTAACTACTCAATGATTATAAGCAAGGATCCTGTAAGACGTAATTGGGTTAACTACTCAATAAACAAGACACCCGGAAATGGAGTAAAATTTGTAAATAAAAGAAATATATTTGCTGAATTAGATCACCTGAAGATTACCGCCCCCCCCCCGCCCAAAGCGTATTAAACCTGGTGGTTAAACCTACTAACGTTACCTGGGGTTGGGTTAGGTTAAGTTAAGTTAGTTTAGGTTAGGTTTAAATTAGGTTTAGTTCGGTTAAATTAGATTAAATTAGGTTTGGTTAGATTAGGTTAGGTTAGGTTCCACTAAGAAAAAATTAGATTGAGAATGACTCGAAAACGCAGCCAAGTGATTCACATATTTGAACTACGGTACAGCTGTCGGGTCAATGGTCGTTAATAAACACTCATCTCAACCATGAATTAAGAGAATACTTACCTGGTTCTTTATTAACTATGGTGCAAATGTGGTTATGGTGGTGTTAAGACGTTATGGTGGTGTTAAGACGTTATGGTGGTGTTAAGACGTTATGGTGGTGTTAAGACGTTATGGTGGTGTTAAGACGTTATGATGGTGTTAAGACGTTATGGTGGTGTTAAGATGTTATGGTGGTGTTAAGACGTTATGGTGGTGTTAAGATGTTATGGTGGTGTTAAGACGTTATGGTGGTGTTAAGATGTTATGGTGGTGTTAAGATGTTATGGTGGTGTTAAGATGTTATGGTGGTGTTAAGATGTTATGGTGGTGTTAAGACGTTATGGTGGTGTTAAGACGTTATGGTGGTGTTAAGACGTTATGGTGGTGTTAAGACGTTATGGTGGTGTTAAGACGTTATGGTGGTGTTAAGATGTTATGGTGGTGTTAAGACGTTATGGTGGTGTTAAGATGTTATGGTGGTGTTAAGACGTTATGGTGGTGTTAAGATGTTATGGTGGTGTTAAGATGTTATGGTGGTGTTAAGATGTTATGGTGGTGTTAAGATGTTATGGTGGTGTTAAGACGTTATGGTGGTGTTAAGACGTTATGGTGGTGTTAAGACGTTATGGTGGTGTTAAGACGTCTACCATATCACCTTAACGACTTAGGAACAGATTATAAAAGCGAAAGTTATTAACAGATAAATTATTTAAGTAAACTTTTTATATTATTGATTTGTTTTAATTTACTAAAAAAAACTTTGTGTGTGTGTGTGTGTGTGTGTGTGTGTATGTGTGTAATAATAATAATAATAATAATATTCACCCCAATAAACATATCTCCAGCACAGGCACTTAACAGCGCCTGGCGATGATAATCTTCTCCAAGTAACTCAAACGCCAGACGAACAGTGTGTGATAGGAACATGGGAATTGGTCATCGCCAGGTAAATCATTTTCGTCCACCTGTTGGGAATATTTTCGTCCGGAAGGAATGAGTGATTTTGTGTTTAATATATTAGACGAGTGAAAATATTAGAGTTTATTAGACAAATCCAGAAGAGTTAAATATTACCATACTTGTATCACCTGTAATTAAGACGACAGGTGGCAGCAGCAACCCTAATCAGTTAGATAAAGCAGAGATTAATGCCGTTATCAGTGTATTAACCAGGTTACAGACTTTACTTCCCGTAATGTAACAAAAATTTTAATTATATGCCAAGGTTGACCAACACATGTAGATTAAAGCAACAATTTCATCATTTAGATTTCATACTTGGGATCGTTAACTGCCAATGGTGTTTCTGAAGCATTTTTTTTTATTTTAACAATACGACACTAAAGTACACATGAGAAATGATTTAATAGGTGTTTAACTATAACCAGTTGAGAAGGAACTAATGAAAGTGTAGCTGAAATTCTGCTATGACTCGCAAATGGCACAGCACTACCGCCACACACTACCACCACATACACACCTAGAGCCACACACTACCACCACCACCACACCCTAGAACCACACACTACCGCTACCACACCCTAGAGCCACACACTACCACCGCTACCACAACCTAGAGCCACACACTACCACCGCTACCACACCCTAGAGCCACACACTACCACCGCTACCACACCCTAGAGCCACACACTACCACCGCTACCACACCCTAGAGCCACACACTACCACCGCTACCACACCCTAGAGCCACACACCACCTCTCAGCATGTGATAATCGCCTTCTGTTGACGGAACCGTATTGACCACTTTACATCATGGACGAAGGTGACCGCTAAGTTATAAATAAAACTATGAGACATGTGGAATTGCTTGTTAGAAAAATTACCACCTGTAAAGACGAGAGAGAGAGAGAGAAAAAAAAAATCAACGGAAGAAAGTTGTGATGTGAGTCCCCGTGTGTTTGGCCTGTGGCTATCGGCGCGAGTTTCACCTCACCTCGGCTGCTTCTCAAGACTTTACCAAACCACCTTAAGAGGCTTCTATGATGTTTAATAATCGATATTATCGCTTCAAACTTCATTAACTATTCACTTTAATCATCATCTAGACATATAGATAATTAAAAGTATCTATAGTATATAAAAGAACGATAAAAAACGGATAAACTTAAGAAATTAGTATTCGGTAACTGCGTCTCACCTGAGTTACCTCCATCGAAGAATTTCATTCAGTGCTCCGTCCAGACGTTATGAGGGAGGCTGTGTTCCTTCTACCCCCTCCACTAGGAAATACTTTAATGTGTTAGTCGTGTTATGGAAGAAAGGAATCGTTAACTTATCACGGTGTTAGTGTTGTTTCCTTGTCGCAGAGATGATTGTCGACTGTTTAGTGGTAGTGTGTGAGTGAGTGATCGTATGTGTTAAGAAGCTTCCCTACAGAGTAATGGTGTGTCTTGAATCATCTGAAAAACACAAATAACTAAGAATTCCTCCTCTTGATTCTCCTTGGATATATTACAATCTTTAATAACGCCTCGATAACCACACTAACAGATAACCCAATCACTATGGAGTGTAAGATTGGATGATAAAATATTCTAGTTATATTTAAAAGTCCCAAGTGAAAAAAGTTTGTTTGTTATGGCGTAAAAACACAAGAAAAAACTATAGGAAGAAAGTACTTTATTACTGGATTACGTGAGAGTGAAGACAGCAGTTCACCAGCCATCAGGAGACGAGAGTAACAACTAATGTTACCTGACGCGTTATCACTGACGTCACCTCCTCTGATAACAGGTAAGGTGATATTATTTACCATAAATCGTATATTAATAACCTAATTTAATCGAGGAACTATACCCAACGATTGAATAGGTTGTTTAATGACTAGTTTAGTTAAATTGGGTGATTTGATGGCGATTTTCGTGCAATATTATAACTTAACGTAACCCCCTAACGTAACAAAACCTAATCTAACCTAACCTGGGAATTTATTGACACTACTAACCTAACCTAAGCTAACTTAACCTAACCAGGCCTGGAGCGTCTGTGTGGTTAGGTTAGGTTAGGTCTCACTATTAACATATTGGCGGCCCAGGAAATGCATCCAATTTCTGACCAAGGTAAAATTCTCTCTCTCTCTCTCTCTCTCTCTCTCTCTCTCTCTCTCTCTCTCTCTCTGTCTGTCTGTCTGTCTCTCTCTCTCTCTCTCTCTCTCTCTCTCTCTCTCTCTCTCTCTCTCTAGTTGACCTAAATATAACTATAAATTTCATTGATAATAAAACCGTAAAAAAGAAAATAATATATTAAAAAATCCCTAACAATCCCAGATTGGATTTTAATAGTAATAAATAAATAGGTTATAGTAAATAGTACTTATAATAGACGGAATAGTACATTTCAAAAGTATGTTAATAGCGATGAAAAAAAATTATATGAAAGTCCAATAGCAGAAGAATGATGAAGGTAAGACTAATGATATACAAGGTGGAACAGTAATTAAGAAACAATTTAATATGAGATAAATAACAGTTTAATTATCCAAGGCTGGAGGTAGTTATAATAATAATGGTAGTTAAGGAACAATGCACACCTGTAAACAATGGTCTGATGGCAGGTGGTGAATGGAGAGGTGCATAAGGTTGATTCCATTGGACGCCTCATCTGCCATTGTGAATAAATAGTTGTTGAGGGTACTGTTGGTGTTGAGGGTACTGTTGGTGTTGAGGGTACTGTTGGTGTTGAGGGTACTGTTGGTGTTGTGGGTACTGTTGGTGTTGAGGGTACTGTTGGTGTTGTGGGTACTGTTGTTGTTGTGGATACTGTTGGTGTTGGGGTACTGTTGGTGTTGTGGGTACTGTTGGTGTTGAGGGTACTGTTGGTGTTGAGGGTACTGTTGTTGTTGTGGGTACTGTTGTTGTTGTGGGTACTGTTGGTGTTGAGGTGCTGTTGGTGTTGGGGTACTGTTGGTGTTGAGGGTACTGTTGTTGTTGAGGGGTACTGTTGGTGTTGTGGGTACTGTTGGTGTTGGGGGTACTGTTGGTGTTGAGGGTACTGTTGGTGTTGAGGGTACTGTTGTTGTTGAGGGTACTGTTGGTGTTGAGGTACTGTTGTTGTTGAGGGTACTGTTGGTGTTAGGGTACTGTTGGTGTTGGGGTACTGCTGTTGTTGAGTACTGTTGTTGTTGAGGGTACTGTTGTTGTTGAGGGTACTGTTGTTGTTGAGGTACTGTTGTTGTAGGGGTACTGTTGGTGTTGAGGATACTGTTGGTGTTGAGGGTACTGTTGTTGTTGAGGGTACTGTTGTTGTTGAGGGTACTGTTGTTGTTGAGGATACTGTTGTTGTTGTGGATACTGTTGTTGTTGAGGGTACTGTTGTTGTTGAGGGTACTGTTGGGTGTTGAGGGTACTGTTGTTGTTGAGGATACTGTTGGTGTTGAGGGTACTGTTGTTGTTGAGGGATACTGTTGTTGTTGGGGTACTGTTGTTGTTGAGGGTGCTGTTGGTGTTGAGGTTACTGTTGTTGTTGAGTGCTGTTGTTGTTGAGGGTACTGTTGGTGTTGGGGTACTGTTGTTGTTGGTGCTGTTGTTGTTGAGATGCTGTTGTTGTTGAGGATACTGTTGTTGTTGAGGTTACTGTTGTTGGGATACTGTTGTTGTTGTGGATACTGTTGTTGTTGAGGATACTGTTGTTGTTGATGCTGTTGTTGTTGGGGTACTGTTGGTGTTGAGGGTACTGTTGTTGTTGGGGTACTGTTGTTGTTGAAGTTGCTGTTGTTGTTGAGGATACTGTTGTTGAGGGTGCTGTTGTTGTTGGGGTACTGTTGTTGTTGAGGATACTGTTGTTGAGGATACTGTTGGTGTTGAGGATTACTGTTGTTGTTGGGGTACTGTTGTTGTTGAGGGTACTGTTGGTGTTGAGGTTGCTGTTGTTGTTGAGGATGCTGGTGTTGAAGGTACTGTTGTTGTTGAGGGTACTGTTGTTGTTGAGGTACTGTTGTTGTTGAGGTACTGTTGGTGTTGAGGGTACTGTTGTTGTTGAGGTACTGTTGTTGTTGAGGGTACTGTTGTTGAAGTTACTGTTGTTGTTGAGGATACTGTTGTTGTTGGGGATACTGTTGGTGTTGAGGGTACTGTTGTTGTTGAGGGTACTGTTGTTGTGGGTACTGTTGGTGTTGGGGTACTGTTGTTGTTGTTGGGGTACTGTTGTTGTTGAGGTACTGTTGTTGTTGGGGCTGTTGTTGTTGAGGGTACTGTTGTTGTTGAGGTGTACTGTTGTTGTTGAGGTACTGTTGTTGTTGAGGTTACTGTTGTTGTTGAGGGTACTGTTGTTGTTGAGGTTACTGTTGTTGTTGAGGGTACTGTTGTTGGTAGTGCTGTTGTTGTTGAGGGTACTGTTGTTGTTGGGATACTGTTGTTGTTGTGGAGTACTGTTGTTGTTGAGGGTACTGTTGTTGGTGTTGAGGTACTGTTGTTGTTGGGGAATGCTGTTGTTGTTGGGGGTACTGTTGTTGTTGGGGTACTGTTGTTGTTGGGGTACTGTTGGTGTTGAGGTTGCTGTTGTTGTTGGGATACTGTTGTTGTTGAGGGTACTGTTGGTGTTGGGGTACTGTTGTTGTTGAGTGCTGTTGTTGTTGAGGGTACTGTTGTTGTTGTGGGTACTGTTGGTGTTGAGGGTACTGTTGTTGTTGAGGGTACTGTTGTTGTTGGGGTACTGTTGTTGTTGGGGGTACTGTTGTTGTTGGGGTACTGTTGTTGTTGAGGTGCTGTTGTTGTTGAGGGCTGTTGTTGTTGAGGGTACTGTTGTTGTTGAGGTGCTGTTGTTGTTGAGGGTACTGTTGTTGTTGGGGGTACTGTTGTTGTTGAGGGTACTGTTGTTGTTGAGGGTACTGTTGTTGTTGAGGACTGTTGTTGAGGTTACTGTTGTTGTTGGGGATACTGTTGTTGTTGAGGATACTGTTGTTGTTGGGGATACTGTTGTTGTTGAGGGTACTGTTGTTGTTGAGGGTACTGTTGTTGTTGAGGATACTGTTGTTGTTGAGGATACTGTTGTTGTTGAGGGTACTGTTGTTGTTGAGGTACTGTTGTTGTTGAGGGTACTGTTGTTGTTGGGGTACTGTTGTTGAGGGTACTGTTGTTGTTGAGGTTACTGTTGTTGTTGAGGTACTGTTGTTGTTGAGGGTACTGTTGTTGTTGAGGATACTGTTGTTGTTGAGGTTGCTGTTGTTGTTGTGGGTTGCTGTTGTTGTTGAGGGTACTGTTGTTGTTGTGGGTACTGTTGTTGTTGAGGGTACTGTTGTTGTTGAGGGATACTGTTGTTGTTGAGGGGCACTGTTGGTGTTGAGGATACTGTTGTTGTTGAGGGTACTGTTGTTGTTGAGGGTACTGTTGTTGTTGAGGATACTGTTGTTGTTGTTGAGGGTACTGTTGTTTGGGGTACTGTTGGTGTTGGTGCTGTTGTTGTTGGGGTACTGTTGGTGTTGGGGTACTGTTGTTGTTGAGGGTACTGTTGTTGTTGAGGATACTGTTGTTGTTGAGGGTACTGTTGTTGTTGTGGGTACTGTTGTTGTTGAGGATACTGTTGTTGTTGAGGATACTGTTGGTGTTGAGGGTACTGTTGGTGTTGAGGATACTGTTGTTGTTGAGGAATTGCTGTTGGTGTTGAGGATACTGTTGTTGTTGGGGATACTGTTGGTGTTGAGGGTATTCTGTTGGTGTTGAGGATACTGTTGTTGTTGAGGTGCTGTTGTTGTTGTGGAGTACTGTTGGTGTTGGGGTGCTGTTGTTGAGGTACTGTTGTTGTTGAGGTACTGTTGGTGTTGAGGTGCTGTTGTTGTTGTGGGTACTGTTGTTGTTGTGGAATTTCTTGTTGTTGAGGTACTGTTGTTGTTGAGGGTACTGTTGTTGTTGAGGTACTGTTGTTGTTGGGGTACTGTTGTTGAGGTACTGTTGGTGTTGAGGTACTGTTGTTGTTGAGGGTACTGTTGGTGTTGAGGGTACTGTTGTTGTTGAGGTACTGTTGTTGTTGAGGGTACTGTTGGTGTTGAGGTACTGTTGGTGTTGAGGATACTGTTGGTGTTGAGGATACTGTTGGTGTTGGGGATACTGTTGTTGTTGAGGATACTGTTGTTGTTGGGGTACTGTTGTTGTTGGTACTGTTGTTGAGGGTACTGTTGTTGTTGAGGGTACTGTTGTTGTTGAGGATACTGTTGGTGTTGAGGTACTGTTGTTGTTGAGGGTACTGTTGGTGTTGAGGATACTGTTGGTGTTGAGGGTACTGTTGTTGTTGAGGATACTGTTGTTGTTGAGGGTGCTGTTGGTGTTGAGGGTACTGTTGGTGTTGGGGATACTGTTGGTGTTGAGGGTACTGTTGGTGTTGAGGGTACTGTTGTTGTTGAGGGTACTGTTGTTGTTGTGGGTACTGTTGGTGTTGAGGGTACTGTTGTTGTTGTGGGTACCTAACCTAACGTAACCTAACTCATTAACTAGGTCATTCAAGACGCTCGTTAACCTTCTTGCTGTTGATGTTATTAGAGGAGTCGGGTTCGGGAGGAGTCGGGTTCGGGAGGAGTCGGGTTCGGGAGGAGGAGTAAAGGAATTGTGGTGAAGAGTCTTATATTGTCTACTCGTGAAGCTTAGTTTACCAGCTTGAACCACCCTCCTACCCCCCCCTCAGCTGTATTGTGCCGGGAAGAACAATGGCTTTTCTTACAGCAGCAGATTACAGGAATGTCTTGAAATATTGTAATCTCTTGAATCGTCTCTTACAGCAGATTACAGTAGCGTCTTGAACTGTACTTTGACAGAAAAATTGACAGGAATGCAAAACTGTCAATCAATTCTGTTAGGTTGAGAGCAACTTTCAAATAGATGCCTGACCGTAGCGACTATTTTACCGCTTCTAGACCTCCTGTTTATGTGTGACCGCCCACACACAACCCTCTCCACCCACCCGCCCACGTCCGTTGTGTCTGTTCATCACGCCCACACGTAGAGCCGTTAGAGCCACTGTTACTAGGAAGAGGAAGAGAGGAGGAGGGAGGAGGGGCGGAGGGAGGGAGGAGGAGGAGGGAGGGAAGAGGAGGAGGAGGGGCAGGCTGGTAGCAGTAACACACAGGTCAGTAACACACACAGGTCAGTAACACGGTCAGTAACACACACAGGTCAGTAACACACACGGGTCAGTACACACAGGTCAGTAACACACACAGGTCAGTAACACACACAGGTCAATGTACACAGGTCAGTAACACACAGGTCATAACACACAGGTCGTAACACACAGGTCAGTAACACACACGGGTCAGTAACACACAGGTCAGTAACACACACAGGTCAGTAACACACACGGGTCAGTAACACACACGGGTCAGTAACACACACAGGTCAGTAACACACAGGTCAGTAACACACACAGGTCAGTAACACACACGGGTCAGTAACACACACAGGTCAGTAACACACACAGGTCAGTAACACACACAGGTCATTAACACACAAGGTTCAGTAACACACGGGTCAGTAACACACACGGGTCAGTAACACACACGGTCCGGGTCAGTAACACACACAGGTCAGTAACACACACGGTCAGTAACACACGTACCGGGTCAGTAACACACACAGGTCAGTAACACACACAGGTCAGTAACACACACGGGTCAGTAACACACACAGGTCAGTAACACACACGGGTCAGTAACACACAGGTCAATAACAGGTCGTAACACACAGGTCAGTAACACGGGTCATAACACAGGTCAGTAACACACGGGTCAGTAACACACAGGTCAGTAACACACACGGGTCAGTAACACACACAGGTCAGTAACACACACAAGGTCATAACACACGGTCAGTAACACACACAGTAACACAGGTCAGTAACACACACAGGTCAGTAACACACAGGTCAGTAACACACACAGGTCAGTAACACCAGGTCAGTAACACACGGGTCAGTAACACACAGGTCATAACACACACGGGTCAGTAACACACACAGGTCAGTAACACACACGGGTCAGTAACACACAGGTCAGTAACACACACGGGTCAGTAACACACACAGGTCAGTAACACACACGGGTCAATAACACAGGTCAGTAACACACACACGGGTCAGTAACACACACAGGTCGTAACACACGGTCAGTAACACACACAGGTCAGTAACACACACAGGTCAGTAACACAGGTCAGTAACACACACGGTCAGTAACACACAGGTCAGTAACACACAAGGTCAGTACACACGGCATTAACACACACAGGTCAGTAAACACACACAGGTCAGTAACACACACAGGTCAGTAACACACACAGGTCAGTAACACACACAGGTCAGTAACACACAGGTCAGTAACACACACGGGTCAATGTACACAGGTCAGTAACACACACAGGTCAGTAACACACACAGGTCAGTACACAGGTCAGTAACACACACAGGTCAGTAACACACACAGGTCAGTAACAGTCAGTAACACACAGGTCAGTAACACACACGGGTCAGTAACACACAGGTCAGTAACACACACGGGTCAGTAACACACACAGGTCAGTAACACACACAGGTCAGTAACACACACAGGTCAAAACACACACAGGTCAGTAACACACAGGTCAGTAACACACACAGGTCAGTAACACACACAGGTCAGTAACACACACAGGTCAGTAACACACACAGGTCAGTAACACACACAGGTCAGTAACACACAGGTCAGGTAACACACACAGGTCAGTACCACACAGGTCAGTAACACACACAGGTCAGTGCACACACAGGTCAGTAACACACACGGGTCAGTAACACACACAGGTCAGTAACACACACAGGTCAGTAACACACACACGGGTCAGTAACACACACAGGTCAGTAACACACACAGGGTCAGTAACACACACAGGTCAGTAACACACACAGGTCAGTAGCACACACAGGTCAGTAACACACAGGTCAGTAACACACACAGGTCAGTAGGTGTCATAACACACACAGGAACACACGGGTCAGTAACACACACAGGTCAGTAACACACACGGTCAGTAACACACACGGGTCAGTAACACACACAGGGAAAACCGGTCAGTAACACACAGTCAAACGGGTGACACACGGTCAGTAACCACACAGGTCAGTAACACACACAGGTCAGTAACACACACGGGTCAGTAACACACAGGTCAGTAACACACACGGGTCAGTAACACACACAGGTCAGTAACACACACAGGTCAGTAACACACACGGTCAGTAAACACACAGGTCAGTAACACACACAGGTCAGTAACACACACGGTCAGTAACACACACGGGCCAGTAACACACACAGGTCAGTAACACACACAGGTCAGTAACACACACAGGTCAGTAACACACACGGTCAGTAACACACACAGGTCAGTAACACACACGGGTCAGTAACACACAGGTCAGTAAACACACGGGTCAGTAACACACACAGGTCAGTAACACACACGGGTCAGTAACACACACGGGTCAGTAACACACACAGGTCCGCCGCCAGACAAACAGCTGATGGGTTGAAGACTTGACCAAACTGACTTAACTGGTTGGCTGGCTGACTGGCTGACTGACTGGCTGACTGGCTAACTAACTGTACTACCAAATCAATGATGTGTGTGTGTGTGTGGGGTAGAGGGAGATACCAAGAAGGAGAAGAGAGAAGAGCATAATATCTTTTGCATGCACCTCACCCCTGGCCCCCTAGAGGCGTGATGCTGGCAAGGTTGCTGTGTGTGTGTGTGTGTTAGTCAAGGCCTCACACACACACACACACACACACACACACACACACACACACACACACACACACTCAGCTTGAGAGGAGGAGTCGACAGAATGTAAACAAACCTCTTGGCCCCGGATTCACAAACCCTCGTACGAAACCGAACCCCGATCCCCCTTCCTCCTCCTCTTCTGTTCCTTCTCTCTCCTCCTTCCCCCTTCCTCCTCTTTCCTCCCTTCCTCCTCTTCCTCTTCCTCCTTCTTCCTTCCTCCTCTCTTCCTCCTTCCCTCGTCGTCTCAATCCTCTTAACTGCAGTCGTGAGGTTGCATCTAACTAACTGACTCGAGCTGGGAGGGTTAGGTTAGGTTAGATTAGGTCCAGAATAGGTTAGGTCAGGTTACGGGGGGTTAGGTTAGGTTAGGTCAGGTTATGGGGGTTAGGTTAGGTTAGATTAGGTCCAGAATAGGTTAGGTCAGGTTACGGGGGTTAGGTTAGGTTAGGTCAGGTTACGGGGGTTAGGTTAGGTTAGGTCAGGTTACGAGGGTTAGGTTAGGTTAGGTCAGGTTCCGGGGTTAGGTTAGGTTACTAGCGGGGAGGGGTATAATGACGGATGAATTTATGAGGACTCACGCTGAACCGGATTCGTCAATGTTTATCTCTACCCACTTGGTTTTGTTTGTTGATTCACTCACTCGCCTCCCTCACTCGTCTCCCTCACTCGCCTCACTCACTTACCTCCCTCACTCGCCTCCCTCACTCGCCTCAATCACTCGTCTCCCTCTGTATTCTCATTTCTTTTCTTTCTTTCTACATACATGCATGCATACATACATACATACATACATACATACATACATACATACATACATACATACATACATAGGTATAGATTAAATAATACAACCATACACACGACCACACGACCACACAGGGGGCGCATCCAGGGGGGGGTCGTGAGGGTGCTGACCCCCCTTTGTATAGTAAAAAGTAATTACTATTGACCTCAGACTATCTCCTGATGTCAACTGCAAGTGGCCTGGCTATGTTGTCTCACTGCCCTCATCATGTTCCCCCTCCCACTACCTCTTGGAGACCCCCTTCTGATAGTCCTGGATTCGCCCCTGGCCCCCTTACTCACCCGGGTAATCAATGGAACGCAAACTGTACTCAATTGACGCAGGCGTATAAATCTGACAACTCTCTTTACGCAGTACAGTATGACACAGTCTTGACTTACGCATACGTATTATAATCTTGATTTACTCATGACGCATTATACCAAGTAATCAAATTATATATATGCGCATTAATCGATATTTAACTTACGCATCCGTACTGTAACCTTGATTTATGCATGACGCAATATACCAAAAACTCAAATGATATATATACGCATTAATCAATAACTTACGCATATACACGAATCATGAAGTATACAACCTTGATTTACGCATGACGCATTAACAGCAAACCTTATGTGTAATAGATATGTGACATACGCACCTCTTACGGAGGACGTGATTTACGCACGGACGGTGTACTTAGTGTTGGGAGGGGGGGAGACGATTAGAGGTAGGGGTGAGGAGGGAGGGGAGGAGGGGGAGAGGGAGTGAAGTACTGTATATACGCCCACCACCACCACCACTACCACCACCACTACCACCACCACCACCACCACCACCACCACCACCACCACCACCACCACCACCACCACCACCACCACCACTACCACCACCACCACCACCACCACCACCACCACCACCACCACCACCACACTCACCACCACCACCACCACCACCACCACCACCACTACTACCACCACTACTACCACCACCACCACCACCACCACCACTTCTACCACCACCACCACCACCACTACTACCCACCACACCCAGCGCTTCCTAGCGGTTGACCACTGACTCACATTTCACACACACACACACACACACACTGCTGATTGGCCAGTGTACGGTGTCTTGCTGTGTAGTTCATTGTGTCACGGTGTGTGTGTGTGTGTGTACAAGTGTGTGTGTGTGTGTGTGTGTGTGTGTGTGTGTGTGTGTGTGTGTGTGTGTATGTGTGTGTACACGTGTGTGTGTGTGTACGTGTGTGTGTGTGTGTGTGTGTGTGTGTATGTGTGTGTACACGTGTGTGTGTGTGTACGTGTGTGGGGTGACCGTGCAAAAGAGCTTTTAGAGAGAGAGAGGCGAGGTAGAATATCGGTCACGGGTTGACTACTGGTGTGTGTGTGTGTGGTTGGGGAAACACACACACACACACCATTAAGTACTCACACGGAACACCAAACCGGAACTAGAGCTCTTGACGCCACACCTAAGAACATAAGAATGGAGGACACTGCAGCAGGCCATACTGGACAGTCCCCTTTACACCCAACCCCTATCCCTCATATATCCACCCAACCTGTGTTTGAAGCTATCCAGCGTATTAGAGTTAATGATGATGTTTGGTAACTTGTTCCACTCGTCCACTATTTCCAAACCAATGTTTACCTATTTCGCGCCTAAATCTAAATTTGTCTAATTTAAAACCATTGTTACGAGTTCGCTCCTGGTTGGATAGTTTGAGTACCTTTGTAATGTCACCTTTGTTCAGCCCTGACTTCCATTTATACACCTCTATCAGGTCGCCCCTCACTCTACGTCTCTCGAGGGAGTGCAAGGGAGTACTGGTATCTATCTCTCTCTGTGTTTGTATATGTATGAATGTGGTGTAATGGCCAGCAAGTTAGTGGACCCGGGTTCGATCCTCGGGCAGGGTGAAACTATGGACAAGTTTCTTTACGCCATTTGCCTCTGTCTACCCAGCAGCAGTAATTGGGGACCTGGATGTTAATCGTGTTCCGGGGTAATGGTTAGCCAGTGCAGTCGGTGAGTTGTCCGGTCTTCTCGGACACTGTGTCATGCAGCTCGTTAACTCAGGGTGTGGTTGTTGTGTTGGCGACAGCTTCTACACCTTAAACACTGGGTCATGCAGCTCGTTAACTCAGGGTGTGGTTGTTGTGTTGGTGACAGCTTCTACACCTTAAACACTGGGTCATGCAGCTCGTTAACTCAGGGTGTGGTTGTTGTGTTGGCGACAGATTCTACACCTTAAACATGGGTCATGCAGCTCGTTAACAGGGTGTGTGGTTGTTGTGTTGGTGACAGCTTCTACATAAACACTGGGTCATGCAGCTCGTTAACTTGGGGTGTGGTTGTTGTGTTGGTGACAGCTACACCTTAAACACTGGGTCATGCAGCTCGTTAACTTAGGGTGTGGTTGTTGTGTTGGTGACAGCTTCTACACCTTAAACACTGGGTCATGCAGCTCGTTAACTCAGGGTGTGGTTGTTGTGTTGGTGACAGCTTCTACCTTAAACACTGGGTCATGCAGCTCGTTAACTTAGGGTGTGGTTGTTGTGTTGGTGACAGCTTCTACCTTAAACACTGGGTCATGCAGCTCGTTAACTTAGGGTGTGGTTGTTGTGTTGGTGACAGCTTCTACACCTTAAACACTGGGTCATGCAGCTCGTTAACTTAGGGTGTGGTTGTTGTGTTGGTGACAGCTTCCATAAACACTGGGTCATGCAGCTCGTTAACTCAGGGTGTGGTTGTTGTGTTGGTGACAGCTTCTACACCTTAAACACTGGGTCATGCAGCTCGTTAACTCAGGGTGTGGTTGTTGTGTTGGTGACAGATTCTACACCTTAAATGCTGGGCCGGCCATCCCCGTTACGCGAGGGGCGACCACACCGTATCACTTGACCTATACACCTGTCCAAATCAGCCTTAATTAACACAACACACCTGTTCACACCTGCATTACCACCTCTTTACCCCCTAAATTGGTTACTTAGACAAGACATCTGAACACCTGGATATATACCTGGTCGTTAATTACCTTAGTTAGGTTAGGTTAGTGTTAGGTTAGGTTACGTTAGGTTACGTTAGGTTACGTTAGTGTTAGGTTAGGTTACGTTAGGTTACGTTAGGTTACGTTAGTGTTACGTTGGGTTTTGGGTTACGTTAGGTTACGTTAGGTTACGTTAGTGTTAGGTTAGGTTACATTAGGTTACGTTAGTGTTAGGTTAGGTTACGTTAGGTTACGTTAGGTTACGTTAGGTTACGTTAGTGTTAGGTTAGGTTATCATATCACCACTGATAAACTGTTATTATCGTAGTTTATCAATCTGGTGATAACGTGTAGATCAAGGTATGACCTGTTGATGTTATTGGTGGTGATTAAGTTGTTATTGTGGGGTGTTATTGTCGCCATTATCACCACTACAAGACTAAGAACAGACAGAAGGACTGACAGAGAAACAACTTCATACCCCCTACCACCACTACTACTACCACCACTACCACCACCACTACCACCACCACCACTACCACCACTACTACTACCACCACCACTACCACTACCACCACTACCACCACCACCACCACCACTACTGCTACCACTACCACCACTACCACCACCACACCACCACCACTACCACCACTACTACTACCTACCACTACCACTACCACCACCACCACCACCACTACTGCTACCACTACCACTACCACCACCACTACCACCACCACCACCACTACCACCACTACCACTACCACATCTGGTTAGACTCAGGATTCGAGTCTTGTTTCTAGGTCGGGTTTTGGTCAGGAGTGGTCCAGAATGAAGAGGTCTGGCAACTGTCTCCTACATGACACACACAGAGGCAGACAGACAGACAGACAGACAGATTTACAGACACACAGACAGACAGACAGACTGATATGCAGACAGACAGACAGGGGAGGAAGGGGGATGAAGAGGGGAAGGAAGGAAGGATCCGTCATTGTTACAACACCTTCCTCCCTCCCTCCCTACCCTCCCTCCCTCCTCCCCTACCCTTCCTCCCTCCCTCCTCCTACCTCCTCCTCCCTCCCCACCCTCCCTCCACCCTCTCTCCCCTACCCTCCCTACCCTCCCCTCCTCCCTCCTTACCTACCCTCCCTACCTACCCTCCCCTCCCTCCTCCCTCCCTCCCTACCCTCCCCTCTCCTACCTTCCCTCCTACCCTCCCTCCCTCCCTCCCTCCTCCTCCCTCCCTCTCCCTCCCTCCCTCCCTTGACCAGAGCAGAGAGAGTGAGAGCTGAGCAATGAAAGTCTCTACCTACACACACACCTACACACACACACACCTACACGCACACACCTACACGCACACACACACACATGCACACACGGCCTCATCAGTACTCTACCTGTGTACTAATTAGTCTTTTACCCAGGTGTGTGTGGCGATGTGTAGTGTGTAGTGATAGGTATTGTGGTAGTGGTGATGGTGGGTGGTGGTGATGGTGGTGGTTGTGGTGGTGGGTGGTTGTGTTGGTGGTAGGATTGTGGTAGTGGTAGTGATGATTGATTTTATTTTGCCTTACAGCGGCTTGCTGATGTGCACCCCACACTCATCCTGTGAGCGGTAGTGCATAAGGATTACAAGTAGAGTTTACAACGGGTCTATAATTAACCCCCGTTGTTAGGATATTATGGCACTGAATGTTACAGTATTTCAATTACATTATTTGTTTAGTTCTATACATAAGGGTAACTTATTCTGTCCTGAGTACAGGCGTGTGAGACAGTATGTCTGGCCGCAGGCGTGTGAGACAGTATGTCTGGCCGCAGGCGTGTGGCATATGTCTGGCCGCAGGCGTGTGAGGTATGTCTGGCCGCAGGCGTGTGGGGCAGTATGTCTGGCCGCAGGCGTGTGAGGCAGTATGTCTGGCCGCAGGCGTGTGAGGCAGTATGTCTGGCCGCAGGCGTGTGAGGCAGTATGTCTGGCCGCAGGCGTGTGAGGCAGTATGTCTGGCCGCAGGCGTGTGAGGCAGTATGTCTGGCCGCAGGCGTGTGAGGCAGTATGTCTGGCCGCAGGCGTGTGAGGCAGTATGTCTGGCCACACACTTTACATTTAGTCTTGTTTACATCTTCTTGAGGAACATACTGCCAGAGTGTGGCCATATGTCTGGCCACACACTTTACATTTAGTCTTGTTTACATCTTCTTGAGGAACATACTGCCAGAGTGTGTGGCCATATGTCTGGCCACACACTTTACATTTAGTCTGTTTACATCTTGAGGAACATACTGTCAGAGGTACTTATATCCTAACCTTAATCTAGCGGTTACAACATCTTGTAATCTAGTGATCTTGTTACTTGCGCCATATACATGTTTCACTTGATACATCTTATCATGGTAAACTATGGATCAACTAGTGCCTGTTTACACTTGTCTACTCTCGTCAAATTCACCAATAAGTTCTTTCCTAATTACAGTTTTAAGGGTTCTTTTTGACAGACCCAAATTGTATTCAACGGTGTCCGTGCTCTTTGGGGCCTGGTGGTGGTAGTGGGGGTGGTTGGTGATGATGGTGGTAGTTGTGGTGGTAGTTGTTGGATGTGGTTGGTGGTGATGTGGTAGTTGTGGTGGGGTGTGGTTGGTGATGATGGGGGTGGTGGTGGTAGTTGTTGGTGGGATTGTTGGTGATGTGGTAGTTGTGGGGGTGGTGTGATGATGGGGTGGTGGTGGTTTTGGGATGTGGTTGGTGATGGTGTGGTTGTGGTGCGGTGTGGTTGGTGATGGTGGTGGTGGTGGGGTGTGGTTGGTGGGATGTGGTTGGTGATGGTGGTAGTTGTGGTGGGGTGTGGTTGGTGATGATGGTGGTTGTGGTGAGGTGTGGTTGGTGATGGTGGTGGTTGGTGGTAGTTGTGGTGGGATGTGGTTGGTGATGGTGGTAGTTGTGGTGGGGTGTGGTTGGTTGGACTGGTTAGTAATTGTGGTGGCACTGTCTTACGTGGTTAGTGATGACACACGTGGTTAGGTTAGGTTAGGTTAGGTTAGGTTAGGTTAGGTTAGGTTAGGTTGTCTTCCTGGAGTGGTGGTGATGGTGTTTGGTGGTGTGTGAGGATGAGGGAGTGTTGGAGGAAGGAGGGAGGGAGAGACAGGTGGTAGGCTACACCTGAGATAAGGTCACCTGTTGGGTCGTCCTCACCTGAACCTGCTGCTCTTTGACTCTTCTTCCTGGAGGAGGGGGAAGGGGAAGGAGACTGGAAGAGGAAGAAACGGAAGGGGGGAAGAAGAAGAGAGGAGGAAGAGGAAGGAAGTCCGTTATTGAGGATTTACAGCACATGAAGTCCGTTATGAGAGGATTACATTATATGAAAGTCCGTTATTGAGAGGGGTTTACT
Organism: Homarus americanus; assembly: GCF_018991925.1. NCBI lineage: Eukaryota > Metazoa > Arthropoda > Malacostraca > Decapoda > Nephropidae > Homarus > Homarus americanus. The sequence goes on from NW_024722227.1 coordinate 28,242,146, forward strand.
GTTTAACTAATGCATATCTCTCTCCTCTAGGTTAGTACTCTGCCCGGGAGTACAGAGCCTTTAGTGGGACAGCTTTGTGAGTACAGGACAGCTTTTGTGGGACAACTTTTGTGAGTAGGACAGCTTTTGTGAGTACAGGACAGCTTTGTGAGTATAGGACAGCTTTTGGATGACAGGACAGCTTTGTGAGTACAGGACAGCTTTTGTGAGTACAGGACAGCTTTTGTGAGTACAGGACAGCTTTTGTGAGTACAGGACAGCTTTTGTGAGTACAGGACAGCTTTTGTGAGAGTGCAGAACAGCTTTGTGAGTACAGAACAGCTTTGTGAGTACAGGACAGCTTTTTGTGAGTACAGGACAGCTTTTGTGAGTACAGGACAGCTCTTGCAGTACAGGACAGCTTTTGTGGAAAGGAGTGATGGGAAGGTGTGATGGTAGGGGTAGGTAGAGGGGGGTAGGCTAGGGGTGGGGGGGGTGAGGAGGTCAGAGGGTCGCAACACCTAGAAACTTTCACCAGGAGAAAAACTGAGGGGGAGGGGGGGGTGGAGGAGAGAGGAAAGGAAGGAAGGAAGGGGTGGTGGGGGGAGAGAGGAAGGAGGTAGAGGCTAAGGGGAGGGTGGTGGTGGGGGGAGGGGTGTAGTCGTTCTCTCTGAAGATTTCTCCTCTTGAGCTATTTATAGTGTGTGTGTGTGTGTGTGTGTGTGTGTATGTGTGTGTGTGTGTGTGTGTGTGTGTGTGTGTGATGTGTGTGTGTGTGTGTGTGTGTGTGGGGTGTGTGTGTGTGTGTGTGTGTGTGCTGTGTGTATAACAACAACCAATCAGTTCTCAAGATGTCCTAATCCTCAAGGTGTCCGTCAGCCAATCAAAACAGAGCATTATCAACAAGTAGTTTATCAATGGTCGTCTAGGGGAGGGACTTCCTTCTGGTGACTTTCTCTCCCCTCCCTCCTCTCCTCCCTCTCCCCTCTCCTCCCCCCTCCCTCCTCCCCCCCCCATCATGCTGGACAGGTGAGTAGCCAAACCCCAAGTAGAAAATGCTGTCGGCGCTTCATTCAACTGGGAGGGGGAGGAGGGAGGGCTGGGGTGAAAGTGAGGGGGGTGGGAGGGTAGGGGGTGATATTGGTAATGGGTGGTGGGGGAGGGGTGGAGGGAGACGTCGCTGGGGAGATTTCTTGGGTATGGGGGTAGGGGAGGGGGAGGGGACTTGGGTGGGGAGAGGGTAGAAGATTGATCCGTTCCATCGTTCCTCCCATCCATTGTGTTCCGTTCCACACCCCTCCTGTGTTCCGTTCCTCGTTCCCCCCTCCACTGTGTTCCGTTCCTATCGTTCCCCTTTATTGTGTTCGTTCCTATCGCCTCTATTGTGTTCCGTTCCATCGTTCCCCGAGATCAATGTAACAATCTTTCCCACAAAAATTATTAAATATTTTGTTATTATTTTTTATTTTTTATTTTTTATTTTATTTTTATTAATGAATTAAATGTATGACTGTTTATGTGTGTGTGTGTGTGTGTGTGTGTGTGTGTGTGTGTGTGTGTGTGTGTTGGAACTGATTTATGTGTACATTCACCTGCTCGTCCTTGTGTGTACAGTGTATCGTGCGCGTGTCCAGGCATGTGTGTGTGTGTGTGTGTGTGTGTGTGTGTGTGTGTGTGTGTGTGTGTGTAAAGAAGATCACTTGTGTATTGATTGCCTCCTCCTCCTCCTCCTCCTCCTCCTCCTCCTCCTCCTCCTCCTCCTCCTCTCCTCCTCCCTCTCTTCTCCTCCTCCTCCTCCTCCTCCTCCTCCTCCTCCTCCTCCTCCTCCTCCTCCTCCTCCTCCTCCTCCTCCTCCTCCTCCTCCCTCTTTTTCTTCTTCTTCTTCTTCTTCTTCTTCTTCGTTATCAGTGAGCTGTGCCAGAGTCTGACGTATTGGTCAATCTTTTCTCGTGTTTTAGTTTGATACATTTGGTAGAATCCTTTGGGGTTTGTCTTCGCCTCCTTGCTACTCTTATTCCTCTTGCTTTCCTTATCTCGGTTTTAACCCTACTCATAATACCCTATAATACTCCCGGATGGTTCATGCGATTTATCCTTCTACCTATAGCCTTCCTTTAATGATGTTCTTTTAAATAATTATTTATCCACTTAGGGTCATTGTTGTCTGATCTGAGTTTTTGTATGGTATGTTCTGTGTGCATTATGTATGTATGTGTCTGTAGTGTGTGTGTGTGTGTGAGTGCATGTGCGTATGAGGATATTTTTTACCTACTGAAAAATCTCGTCTTTTTATAATCTATTTAAGAATAAATCCCGATAGATGGATAAATAAATAGACAATAGATAATAGAACAAATCCTCTAATAGATAAATAGATAAATAGATATATAGATGGATAAATAAATAAATAAAAAAATTTGAGTTAAAATCACGTAGACTCGAACGCTACATGTAAACACCGTCCCTTCTATACGACTCAAGCAATCCACATTTTTATCCCTTCCATCCACTTCTCTATCACCTCATCATTATCCACTATACATCTTACGTTAGTTGGATAATTAGATAAGATGTTAAAAGCTATGATAAAGATGGTAGATGGAAAATAAAGAGAATTAAAAGGTAAAAATATATGAAGGTCTGGGTGGACAGGTGAAGTGGGTTGGATATTCGTTCATAATAGTGATTTTAAGCGTGGGTGTGGGTGTGTGGGTGTGTGTGTGGGTGTGGGGTGGTGGAGGGGGAGCTGAACTAGTTATGGTAATTACTGGAAGGAAGAAGCCGTGTTGGAGGAGGAGGAGAAAAGGAGGAGGAGGAGGAAGGGAGGAAAATTAATTTTGAGTTTACAGGTGTTTGTATCTGTACCTGTTACCTGTACCTGTTCCTTGTTACCTGTTACTATCCTCCTGACGTAGTATTGAATAGCTGTCTTGACACTTACCTGGACAGTATAAAAGTAGCGGGTAAGTCCTAACCCTCACCCGGACAGTAGGAAGTGACGTCATTAAGTCCCTCACTCACCCGGACAGTGGAAGTGACGTCATTAAGTCCCTCACTCCACCCGGACAGTAGGAAGTGACGTCATTAAGTCCTAACCCTCACCCGGACAGTGAGGTAGTCATTAAGTCCCTCACTCACTACACAGAAAGTGATATAAAGTAGTCGATAATAGGAAATTGGATAACATTAAATTTGAAATATTTGGATTTAAGTTAGTATTGCGATTCTAAATTTGGGTTCAATGTTCAGTGGTGTTGGGATGAAACAGACGTGGTATTGGGTTTGTTGATACAAAATATTTAGTGAATTAAAGTTATCTTATGGGTTAGATCAGGTTTAAATTTAATTGTTAGGCAGTGTTAGGTTAGTGTTAGTGTTGGGTTAGTGTTGGGTTGGTGTTGGGTTAGTGTTAGGTTAGGTTAGTGTTATGGGTTAGTGTTGGGTTAGTGTTGGTGTTAGGTTAGGTTAGTGTTGGGTTAGTGTTGGTGTTGGGTCAGTGTTGGGTTAGTGTTAGGTTGGATGGTGTTAGGTTAGGTTAGCGTTAGGTTAATGTTAGGTTAGTGTTGTGTTAGTGTTAGGTTAGTGTTAGGTCAGGTTAGTGTTAGGTCAGGTTAGTGTTGGGTTAGTGTTTGGTTAATGTTTGGTTAGTGTTAGGTTAGTGTTAGATTGGTGTTAGGTTAGTGTTGAGGTCAGGGTTAGTGTTAGTGTTAGGTCGGTTAGTATTGGGTTAGTGTTGAGTCAGTGTTGGTCAGGTTTGTGTTAGGTCAGGTTAGTTTTAGGTCAGGTTAGTGCTAGGTTGGGTTAGTGTTGGGTTAGTGTTTGGTCAGGTTAGTGTTAGTGTTAGGTCATGTTAGGTTAGCGTTAGGTTTGATTTAGGTCAGGTTGGTGTTAGTGTTAGTATTAGGTTATGTTAGGTTAGCGTTAGGTTTGATTTAGGTCAGTTAGTGTTAGTGTTAGTGTTAGGTCAGGTTAGTGTTAGTGTTAGTGTTAGGTTATGTTAGGTTAGCGTTAGGTTTGATTTAGGTCAGGTTAGTGTTAGTGTTAGTGTTAGGTCAGGTTAGTGTTAGTGTTAGTGTTGGGTTATGTTAGGTTAGCGTTAGGTTTGATTTGGGTCAGGTTCGTGTTGGTGTTAGTGTTAGGTCAGGTTAGTGTTAGTGTTGGTGTTGGTCATGTTAGGTTAGCGTTAGGTTTGATTTAGGTCAGGTTCGTGTTAGTGTTAGTGTTAGGTCAGGTTAGTGTTGATGTTAGTGTTGGGTCATGTTAGGTTAGCGTTAGGTTTGATTTAGGTCAGGTTCGTGTTAGTGTTAGTGTTAGGTCAGGTTAGTGTTAGTGTTAGTGTTAGGTTATGTTAGGTTGGCGTTAGGTTTGATTTAGGTCAGGTTCGTGTTAGTGTTAGTGTTGTCAGGTTAGTGTTAGTGTTAGTGTTAGGTCATGTTAGGTTAGCGTTAGGTTTGATTTAGGTCAGGTTAGTGTTAGTGTTGAGAAGAAGAAGAAAAAGAAGAAGAAGAAGAATCGTCTTCAAGTTGACGACAATAAAAACTGGATCTATGACTCAGACGAGAGAGAGAGAGAGACCACTTACTGCTTGTGGTGTTATAGGCCTACCCTGTTGTTCATAGGCCTAAGGCGGTGGTCGGTAAAGGAACTACCTGCCTGGCCAATCACATTCTCACCTCCACACACCTGTTACCACCTTCCCCACACCTGCTAACACCATCCCACCTGCTAACACCATCCACACCTTCACCTGCTAATACCATCCACACCCTTCCCCACACTAATACCATCCACACCTTCACCTGCTAATACCATCCACACCTTCCCCACCTGCTAACACCATCACCTGCTAATACCATCTACACCTTCCCCCACACCTGCTAACACCATCCCACCTGCTAATACCATCCACACCTTCCCCTGCCAACACCATCCACACCTTCCCCCACACCTGTACCATCACCTCTCACTAATACCATCCACACCTTTCCCCACACCTGCTAATACATCCCCTTCCCCTGCTAACACCATCACACCTTCCCCACACCTGCTAACCATCCCTATACCATCCACCTTCCCCACACCTGCTAACACCATCCACACCTTCCCCACACCCTGCTAACACCATCACCTTCCCCACACCTGCTAACACCATCACACCTTCCCCACCTGCTAACACCATCCACACCTTCCCCCCACCTAACACCATCACCTTCCCCCACTACACCATCCACACCTTCCCCCACACCTGCTAACACCATCCACACCTTCCCCCACACCTGCTAACACCATCCACACCTTCTCCCACACCTGCTAACACCATCCACACACACACACACACACACACCAGTTAGGAGAACAAATTAACACTGAGACTCTACCTTAACTAGATAACTTAACACCACCAGTTAGGAGACACAATTAACACTGAGACTCTACCTTAACTAGATACCTTCACACCACCAGTTAGGAGACACAATTAACACTGAGACTCTACCTTAACTAGATTCCTTAACACCACCAGTTAGGAGACAATTATTTGAAGACTTTACAATATATTCGACTATATAAGCACTGGAACACACACGGTCGAGTCAGACTCACGGGAGCATCGGCAAGGTACACTACGTCGTCAACAGGAGGATGATAACTGTAATGTGGTAGAGTAATTATTTCCGGCTCCTAATGAGTTATGTGAGGTGCCAAAGGGTTAAGGCACTCTAGAAGGGGAGGTCAGAGGTCAAGTGGGGTCAGGTGAATGTGTTCCGGGTGGTAAGTGAAAACCGAAATCGAAAGGTGTGTTGTGTGTGTGTTTGGGTGTGGTGGTCTTTTACCTGTGTAGGGAGAGGGGGTAAAGTGGGTGTATCGAAGGTGGAGTGGGTGTAGGGAAGGGGGAAGTGGGTGTGGAAGATGGATGTGGGCCCCACCCAACCACCACCACCACCACCACTACCACCATAACCACCACTAACCACTACTACCACCATAACTACCACTACCACCACCACCACCACCACCATTCTCAAAAGAACCTAAGTCATTATGTTATTACCAGGTTTGTGGCGTGACAACATAATGCTAAAAGAATTCTCGATCGGTAATAATATTGTTGTTTCCTTTAATTGAGGTGTATAAAAGTTGATACTGAAACAGTTTATTTGCCCAGAACACTTAGTACAGTCGATGATAATAATAATGATAATAATAATAATAAAAATAATAATAATAATAATGATAATAATAATAATAATAATAAAAAACAATAATAATAATAATAATAATAATAATAATAATAATAATAATAATAATAATAATGATAATAAAACTGAGCTCTCCTGTAGACACCTAATATATACTGTACATTTATTTCAAGGTACTATTATGTAACATGATAACACTAACCTAACATAACCTAACCTAGGTGTGTGTGTGTGTGTGTGTGTGTGTGTGTGTGTGTGTGTGTGTGTGTGTGTGTAACATATCCCTTACTTATGCTCTCAGCTTGTAAAACACACACACTCAACAATCACCAGGCCACATTATGCTTCCACTCTCTCTTCCTGTTACACCGAGAATGTGATTGTGTTATGTGATTGTGTTATGTGATTGTGTTATGTGATTGTGTTATGTGATTGTGTTATGTGATTATGTTTTGTGATTGTGTTATGTGATTGTGTTATGTGATTGTGTTATGTGATTGTGTTATGTGATTGTGTTATGTGATTATGTTTTGTGATTGCATTGTGGGTTAACTGAATTATTACAATGTTATTATTATTATTACCTAACCTAACCTAATCTAACACTAAGCTAACCTAACCAAACACTAACCTAACACTAAGCTAACCTAACCAAACACTAACCTAACACTAAGCTAACCTAACCAAACACTAACCTAACACTAAGCTAACCTAACCAAACACTAACCTAACACTAAGCTAACCTAACCAAACACTAACCTAACACTAAGCTAACCTAACCAAACACTAACTAACACTAAGCTAACCTAACCAAACACTAACCTAACACTAAGCTACCCAACCAAACACTAACTAACACTGCTACCTAACAAACACTAACCTAACACTAGCTAACCTAACCAGCGTATTAGAGTTAATGTTGATGGGATGGATGAAAAAAAGGAGGAGGAGAGAAGGAAGGTGGGAGGGAGAGAGAAGGAAAGAGGGAGGAAGGGGAGGGAGAGAAGGAAGGTGGAGGGAGAGAAGGAAGGAAGGAGGGAGGGAGAGAAGGAAGGAAGGTGGGAGGGAGAGAAGGAAAGAGGGAGGGAGAGAAGGAAAGAGGAGGAAGGGAGAGAAGGAAGGGGAGGAAGAGAAGGAAGGGGAGGAGAGAAGGAAGGGAGGGAGAGAAGGAAGGAAGGAGGGAGGGAGAGAGGAGGGGGGGAGAGAAGGGGGAGGGAGAGAAGAGGGGAGGAAGAGAAGGAAGGAAGGAGGGAGGGAGAGAAGGAAGGAGGGGAGGGAGGGAGAGGGAGGGGGGAGGAGGAAGAGGAGGAGGAGGGGAGGAGAGAAGGAGGGAGGGAGGAGAGAAGGAAGGAGGGAGGAGGGAGAGGAGGGAGGGAGGGAGAGAAGGAAGGAGGGAGGGAGGAAGGGAGGAGGGAGAGAAGGAGAGGGAGGAGAGAGAAGGAGAGAGAAGGAGGGGAGAGAGAGGGGGGGGAGGGGGGGAAGGGGAGGGGAGGGCAGGCCATGGCCACACCAGCTGGACAACATCTGTGTTTTTTGTCTTAATAACTGTCGGTAATTGGGGCCTGAGGGGGGGGTGAGGGGGAGCGGAGGGGTGGGGGGGGGTGAGGGGGGGGGGGGTGGGGGGGGGAGGGGGAGCGGAGGGGTGGGGGAGAAGGGGCTATTGTTATGGTTCGACAGTCAGTGGAGTGACCTTCCAGCTGGACTGTGAAGCTGACTGGGGTGGGTTGACTGGTTGACTGTAGGGTGACTAGGTGGTTGACTGTCGGTGGTTGACTGTAGGGGTGACTGGGGTGGTTGACTGTAGGCTGACTGGGGTGGTTGACTGTAGGCTGACTAGGGTGGTTGACTGCAAGCTGACTGTGGTGCCCTCTGCGTTACTGTAGGGGTTAATCGACCCCCAGGTGAGGGGTCGATTAGGCACTTTTTCAGGTTAGGTTAGGTTAGGTTACTACAGGTGTCACGATCTGGACTGGACAAGACTGGAATGAGCTGGAATGGACTGGAATTGCCTGGAATGAGCTGGAATGGACTGGAATGAGCTGGAATGGACTGAGCGAAAGAGAAAGTTTATACCGTGCAGTCTGTAAGAATGTGGGAGACGGTTACCTCACACACACACACACACACACACACACACACACACACACACGCACACACACACACACACACACATGTTGACTATGTTTCTTATGTTTCTGTAGTGGAAGCTTTTGTCAATCAAGTGACCCACGTCCACCATATGTAACTTATCATCTCTGTTCATTGTATATTTTCAGCCTTCGGGCTGTCATGTTATCTAAATAAACCGTTAATAATTATTATTATTATTATTATTATTATTATTATTATTATTATTATTATTATTATTATTATTATTATTATTATTATTATTATTATTATTATTATTATTATTTATTATTATTATTATTATTATTATTATTATTATTTCTTCTTACAGGTAAGAACACACTGATGACACCTACAAAGGGGGAGACTCAAGTAAGTTCCCGTTTTCTATATAGTGATGGGGACCTCTAGGGGATACTACTGAATTACCTGATGTCCTGCTGTCAGTCACTTGAGGTTTAAGTAATGGATGTGTATCATGTACTTATCTTATTTGTCGGGTTGTAAGTGTCTATAAGTGTTTAAGTGAGTATATAAAGTGTGTGTATTGGTGATGAAGAATTTAAGTGGTAATAACAATATTAATAATGACTCTACTTACTACTACTACTACTACTGCTACTACTACTAGTACTATTTTATTTAAATGGGCTTCATCCTCCCCCAATAGCCACCTTCGCCGCCATTTTATTTTTAATATTAAATATCCTAATACATAAGTAGCCATCCTAGCTGTGTTGAGTTAGTTGAGCCGCAGATCTATGCGGCATTCAGTGACTGTTGCCTCATAGTCAATATCTGCAACTGTTGTCGGCTTTGGGGCTGATGCTCTCATTCCCTGAGGCAGAGCAAAGCCGACCTAAGGAGAGAGAAGGACAGTCGACATCTCATCCAGGCTGTAACATAACTTCTGGGCTGCTGCTTGTTTGATAACACCTCCGCGAGTCTGGCGAAACATCTTGCACTTGGTCCCATCCCACCAGAGGTTGTGAACACCAGAGGAGTGAAGCTGCTCTTGATCAACGTTCTGAATTCTCTCCCGTATGCCCTTTATCTTGTCGTTCTCGTTCCTCCTGTGTGCAGCATCGAGAGCTAAGTTACGGTGACATGCCATGGGATAAAAAAACTGATGTCAAAGAAGGCTCGCTGTCCCTGCGTCCAGAATCCTCGAGCACTGACGTCAACACGGGCTTGTTGGATGTTTGAAGTCCTATGTTGGAAGATCTGCCGTCCAATGGAAGAAGGATCGGTTCTACCCTGACATCACGACAGATTTCCTTCAACATATTTGCTGTGAGATCCCTTACTTGGTCATGCCTCATGCATATGAAGCCCCCTTTGTACACCATAGCGTGATCGACGTCATAGGAAGAGCCACACTCACTGGGAGAGCAAACCTTCTACTGGCCTACCGTACCTTTTAGAGCATTGGCATCTGTATATTCTTGTTTATTGAGACTGAAACCATTTGCTCTTATCGGTAACGTAGTTAACCAGTTCGTGGCGCCCACCTCCTGTGCTATAGCTACTTTTTCTTCTTCAAATTCTCTGGTACTTGCAGCAACAGTTGCTGCAACTTATCACTTTGGCCGTGCTGTCGTAATGGACCTTCGAATCTTGTTTACTTCACTGGTATCCACCTCACCTGTTGCGTTCTGAGCTATTATGGGTACGTGAGGGCTGCCGTGAGCGTAACTGAGTTTGGTGTTCGGTGGCAGCAATCTCCTATTACTTACTATTACTACTACTACTACTACTCCCCTCCTCCTCCTCCTCCTCCACCTCCTCCTCCACCTCCTCCTCTTCCACCTCCTCCACCACCTCCTCCTCTTCCACCTCCTCCACCACCTCCTCCTCTTCCACCACCTCCTCCACACCTGTGACATATTATCAGACAGGTATCACGTCAATACACACAATACACTACTTGCTATACATCATTATACAATATACAAACTTCTACTGAACAGGTGAGGTGTATAAGGAAGTATACCTGAGGGTTACCTGGTGTATTAATTAGTGGTGGAAGAAGACACAATCGCTCAGGTGAGGTGATTAAGCGATACCTGGGTTGGTACACGAGAGAGAGAGAGAGAGAGAGGGAGAGAGGGAGAGAGAGAGAGCTACACATCCTTCCCTCATCCTAACACAAGGTAAACAGAGTCCTACGCATCCTACGGCCATCCTCATCATCCTGGGCAGTAAGACGCAGTAGATGGCCCACTAGACCCCTGCCCCGCCAGAGGTTAATCCAGGGACCTCCTATTAGGGAAGAAGAAGAAGAACCTTAGATCAGCTGACGAGGGAAGATAACGTCAGGAGACCATAGGAGGTGAGCTGACGTGTGATAAGGACGTCAGCTGTTAAGGACGTCAGCTATTAAGGATGTCAGCTGTTAATGACGCCAGCTGTTTTGGGGGAAATGGTGAAACTCTTGCAGCTGACATTTGATTTAGACACACGCACACACACACACACCCACACCCACACCCACACACACACACTGGCCTAAATCCACATCTGCTGTACACACCACCAATACACACACACACACACACACACACACACACACATTTCCCACTCATATGTGTACACATATAATTATACTGTGTGTGCATGTGTGTGTGTGTGTGTGTGTGTGTGTGTGTGTGTGTGTGTGTGTGTGTGTGTGTGAATATTTACTTTCATAATACTTTGACAATCAACCAGTCAGTCAGTTTTGTCAGTCAGTCGGTCAGTCAGCTGGGAAGACGAGTCATGAGTCAGCTGTTGTTTGTTGACATTGATCATCTGTTTGGGAACCGCTCACTGTACATTCAGTTCTACCCTCCCACCCACTCACTACCACCCACTCCACCCTGCACTCCCACCCACTACCACCCACTCCACCCTGCCCTCCCACCCACCTCACTCCTGCACTCCCACCCACTACCACCCACCCACCCTGCCTCCCACCACTCCACCCTGCACTCCCACCCACTACCACCCACGCCACTCTGCCTCCCACCCACTACCACCCACTCCACCCTGCCTCCCACCCACTACCACCCACTCCACCCTGCCCTCCCACCCACTACCACCCACTCCACCCTGCCCTCCCACCCACTACCACCACCACCCACCTTGCCCTCCCACCCACTACCACCTCCACCCTGCCCTCCCACCCACCACTGCCCACTCCACCCTCTGCCTCCCACCCACTACCACCCACTCAAACATCTGTTCTACGTAACCTCGTTATTAAATAATAATAATAATAATAATAATAATACTACTACTAATAATAATAACAATAATAATAATAATAAAAGGTTTATTATTAGAGCGTATTATGGTGGCTGAAAATATACAGACTTACATTTGATTTAGACATAATGATATAATATGCGTTGAATACATTTACAGGGCTGTACAGTACATAAATCAGAGTTGTTTATTATTTTAACAATAGATGGATGGTGCTGTTCTTATATCTATCAGTGCGGGCTCTTAGGCTGAATTTTGTTGTAGTGGCGGACTGCGCGAGGTGGGCGGGGATCACTGGTGCAGAAGGTGATTTTATTTTGCCCCTGCAGCGGCTACTTTATTGTGCACCCCACACTCATCCTGTGAGCGGTAGCATAAGGATTACAGAGAGAGGTTACAACGGGTCTATAATTAACCCCTGTTGTCAGGATATTATGGCACTGAATGTTACACAGTATTTCAACATTATTTGTTTATTCTATACATAAAGGGTAATTTATACACCACTGCCTGAGTACAGGCGCGTGAGATAGTATGTCTGCCGCAGGCGTGTGAGGCAGTATGTCTGGCGCAGGCGTGTGGAGGCGGGGCGTCTGGCCGCAGGCGTGTGAGGCAGTATGTCTGGCGCAGGCGTGAGGCAGTATGTCTGGCTGCAGGCGTGTGAGGCAGTATGTCTGGCTGCAGTGAGGCAGTATGTCTGCCGCAGTGTGAGGCGGTATGTCTGGCCGCAGGCGTGTGAGGCAGTGTATGTCTGGCCGCAGGCGTGTGAGGCAGTATGTCTGGCTGCAGTGTGAGTATGTCTGGCCGCACACTTTGTTACTTACATTTGCCTGAGGTATTCAGCACATTGTGTATTTGGTTCTATACATGAGAACTGATATAGTTACTAAGTGCAAGAAAGTGATACAATCTTAATATGTCGGCTATCTTGCCATTAGAGTTGAAGTGTTGTGCCATTTACACACTGTGTTTTGGACCTGTCCTTTAAAAGGTTCTATCTTCACACAGTCGAGGATTTAGTAGCAAGTGTGGCCATATGTCTGGCCAACTTTATTACCTTGTTTCTTGGGAACATATTGTTGAGAGTGTGTGGCATATGTCTGGCCACACACTTTACATTTAGTTTTGTTTACATCTTGAGGAACATATTGCTAGAGTGTGTGGCCATATGTCTGGCCACACACTTTACATTTAGTCTTGTTTACATCTGCTTGAGGAACATACTGCCAGAGGTACTTATATCCTAACCTTAATCTAGCGGTTACAAATATCTTGTTACTTGCTCCATATACATGTTTCACTTGATACATATCTAGCTGACGTTGTTGGGTGGAGTTGAGAGAAGACGACCAGGTTGGTGACTCATACGTTAGTTTGGGGAGAATAAAGGTTGTAGATGGTCCTCAGCTCTGGCGTGGGTGTCCCAAGTGACCTGAGTCGTCGTAGCATGTAGAGACGGTACGAGGCTGCCTTGACGGTGTTGTTTACATGGGCCTTCCAGTCCAGTTTGTGGTCTATGGTAACACCCAGGAGTTTGGCAGACTGCACCAGCTGGAGAGGATGGGCACCCACTGTTACTGCTGGAGCTTGCACTGGAGTGGTGGCGGTATTGATGTGCATGACTACAGTCTTGGTGTGTGTGTGTGTGTGTGTGTGTGTGTGTGTGTGTGTGTGTGTGTGTGTGTGTGTGAAGGAATGAGGGAGGGAAGGGAGGAAGGGATGTCAAGGACACTCCCTCAACTGGCCTTCTCTCTGGCCTTCCCCTGACCACTGGCCTGGCCATATGGCCCTCCTGTGGCCGAGTACATCATCTCTGACCTACATATTATGAGAGAGAGAGAGAGAGAGAGTAATTATCCATATACCTGACGAGAGCTCCTCTCTTCCCTCCCTCCTCCTTCCCTCCCTCCCTCCTTCCCTCCATCCCTCCTTCCTTCTCTCCCTCCCTCCTCCTCTCCTCCCTCCTCCTCTCCCTCCTCCTTTCTCTCCCTCCCTCCCTCTTTCCCCCTGCCCTCCCTCCTCCTCTCCTCCTCCTCCTCCCTCCTTCTCTCCCTCTCCCTCCTTCTCGCCCCTCCCTCCTTCCTGCCCTCCCTCCTCCTTCTCTCCTCCCTCCTCCTTCCCGCCCTCCTCCCTTCTCTCTCCTTCCTTCTCTCCTTCCTTCACCTTACTCTACCTGTACCTTACTGTACCTTTATTCCTCAATGGTAATGAGGGTCACCTGTGGAGGTAACGAGTCACTCATATTTTGCTCACCTGTTCACTAATTAATCTTCCTACCTGTTGTCCCTGACCCCTCCTGAGTCTTCCTCCTTGCTCCTCCTCCTCCTCCTCTTCTTCCCTCCTCCTCTTCCTCCTCTTTCTTCCTCCTCCTCCTTCTTCTTCCTCCTCCTCCTCCTTTCTTCCTCCTCTTCTTCTTCTTCTTCTTCAGCCATCTGTTCCTCTTCTCTTCTCTTCCTCCTCCTCCTCCACATGTTATCCTTACCTGAAGTTCAAGTGTGTGTGTGTGTGTGTGTGTGTGTGTGTGTGTGTGTGTGTGTGTGTGTGTGTGTGTGTGTGTGTGTCGACGTTGGCTCGACACAAAAACTGGTCGAGTCGTGTCACCTCAGTCAAGGTCTCTGGGGGAGAGAGAGAAGGTTGATGATTTTCACAAAGGTAGGGTTAGGTTAGGTTAGGTTAGTTAAGTAGGAGGAGTAGTGTATGTATGTTTTTGGTTAAGGTTCACACACACACACACACATAAACTACACCACGTGAGGCCCCATAACACCATCTGTGAGGGAATTACTACACCACGAGGCCCTCATAACACCATCTGTGAGGGAATTACTACACCACGTGAGGCCTCTATAACACCATCTGTGAGGGAATTACTACACCACGTCAGGTCCCTCATAACACCATCTGTGAGGAATTACTACACCACGTGAGGTCCCTCATATAACACCATCTGTGAGGAATTACTACACCACGAGGCCCCTCATAACACCATCTGTGAGGAATTACTACAACGTCAGGTCCCTCATAACACCATCTGTGAGGGAATTACTACACCACGTCAGGTCCCTCATAACACCATCTGTGAGGGAATTACTACACCACGTGAGGCCCCTCATAACACCATCTGTGAGGGAATTACTACACCACGTGAGGTCCCTCATAACACCATCTGTGAGGGAATTACTACACCACGTCAGGTCCCTCATAACACCATCTGTGAGGGAATTACTACACCACGAGGTCCTCATAACACCATCTGTGAGGGAATTACACCACGAGGCCCCTATAACACCATCTGTGAGGGAATTACTACACACGTGAGGTCCCCATAACACCATCTGTGAGGGAATTACTACACCACGTGAGGCCCTCATAACACCATCTGTGAGGAATACACACCACGTCAGGTCCCCTCATACCACCATCTGTGAGGGAATTACTACCACGTGAGGCCCCTCATAACACCATCTGTGAGGGAATTACTACACCACGTGAGGTCCTCATACACCATCTGTGAGGGAATTACTACACCACGTGTGAGGCCTCATAACACGATCTGTGAGGGAATTACTACACCACGTCAGGTCCCCAGCATTCATCTGTGAGGGAATTACACCACGTGAGGCCCCTCATAACACCCCATCTGTGGGGAATTTCATTACACCACTGGTAGTCCCTCATAACACCATCTGTGAGGGAATTACTACACCACGAGGTCCCTCATACCACCATCTGTGAGGGAATTTACTACACCACGTGAGGCCCTCTTGTTAAACACCATCTGTGAGGGAATTACTACACTACGTCAGGTCCCTCATAACACCATCTGTGAGGGAATTACTATACCATGGAGGTCCCCATAACACCATCTGTGAGGGAATTACTACACCACGAGGTCCCCATAACACCATCTGTGAGGGAATTACTGCCACCACGTGAGGCCCCTCATATCACCAGCACATCTGTGAGGGAACTACTACACCCCCAATGTGAGGGTCCCTCATAACACCATCTGTGAGGGAATTCATTACACCACGTGAGCCCTCATAACATTCATCTGTGAGGGAATTATGTTACACCACGTGAGGCCTCATATAACAATTCATCTGTGAGGAATTCATTACACCATGGAGTCTCCTCATAACACCATCTGTGAGTAAATTACTACACCACGTGAGGCCCCTTATAACACCATTCCGTGAGGGAATTACATTACACCACGAGGTCCCTCTATAACACCACTCTGTGAGGGAATTACTACACCACGTCAGGTCCTCGGCAACACCATCTGTGAGGGAATTACACATCAATGTCAGGTCCCCTCATAACACCATCTGTGAGGGAATTACCACACCACGTGAGGCCCCCATATACACCATCTGTGAGGGAATTCACACACTCACGTGAGGCCCCTATAACACCACCATCTGTGAGGAATTACTACACCACGAGGTCCCTCATAACACCATCTGTGAGGGAATTACTACATCTACGTGAGGTCCCTC